>NW_026057577.1:128155109-128455109 GCF_023721935.1 Panthera uncia | reverse complement strand
TTGTTTTAATTAGCCAGGAAAAAAGAATGGGTGAGGAAAGTTTAAATTTGTTAGATGAGCAACCAGAATTGTCTTCTACATGCTCTGATACATAATGAATGTTTCTGAATGTTCCATGTATGTTTGAAAAGAAATGTTTATTATCCTTTTTGAAAATATATCTATACATCTATGCATACACATGTGATATACTCATACACACAGAAGCTTTGCTTTATGTATTTTCTAACTATGTACACAGAAAAGTTCATGACTGTCATATCACCTTGCTGTACTGCTATGAAATATTTCCCTTTGCCCCATATAAGTCATTCACTTTGAATTCTATTTTGTCTGATAATAACATTTCTTCATCTCCTTGCTTTTGATTAATATTTGCTGGTAATACATAATTCTATCTTTTTGCATTCAATCTTTTTTATGTATTTTAATTTCAAGCATGGCTCTTGTAGAGCAAGTGAATTTTGGTTTGGGAATTTTTAACATATTCTAACATATTTTTAACATATTCTAAGAATATCTGTATTTTAATAGTGGAGTTCATTCATTAATACTTTTATATTAATGAGTGCTTATAGGTAGTCTGGCCATTTTACTTTGTATATTCTTTTCATTATTTTTTAAAATCTATTCTCTTTCTCTCTCACTCTTCATTTGACTGACCCAGTAGTGTTCTGTTGTTGTTTGTTCATGTCTTTTTACTTGGAAGTTACATACACTTTTACTTTTCTATTACTGGTGACCTTTAATATTTAACACATAGAATTAAATCCCTTGAATACATCAGAAGCTGCAACACAGCACCTTGGAACATCTTATATTTCGATAATTTCTTTTACATTATCTTAAAAAATTATTTAGTCTCAGGTATAAGTTTACTTGTTTCTTCAAATAGCACTGATTCTTTATATCAAAATCTTGTCTATTGTGGATTTTTTAAATTAAATTTTACTGACAACATCTTCAATTAAAATATATTTAGGGCACCTGAGTGGCTCTGTCACTTAAGCATCTGATTTCAGCTCAGGTCATGATCTCTTGGCTCATGAGTTTGAGTCCCACATCAGGTGAACTTGAGCCCTGCGTCCAGTGAGCCCTGCTTCTCTGTCTCTCTCTTTCTCTTTCCCTCTCTCTCTCTCTTTCTCTCTCTCTCTCTCTGCCCTCACTCATTTGCACCCTCTCTCTCTCCCCCTCTCAATAAATAAAAATATAAATAAATAGATAAATAAATAGTAAACTGGTTTTTTAAAAAAACATTTAAAATGTCCATATGCACTAAACTTTCTGGGACTTTCTTTGTTCTCAAATATGCCTATTATTCTCTCACTCTTGAAAGAACTGTACATTTCAAATTATTTTTCTTAAGATAGTTGAAGATTTACAGTTTGCAGATGCCAATTTTATTTCCTTCTTGATAACTACTTTAAAATAATTTTAAAAATAGTATTAGAGTAACAGAAAAATTGTGGAGATAATACAGAGAGTTCCCAGTCCCGGTTTCCCTTATGTCTAGAGTTTAGCTAAATTACTGCACGGTACTGAGGCTTTGTGACCATTTTGTCTTGCCAAGCAGGCTGTAATGAACCTAAACTGACACTACCTTCCTCATACAAGCATGCACCCTAGACAGCAGCCCACAGAGAGTCACAAGCAACCTAAGTTTCTGATATGATCTCTCCAATAGCTCTTGTAATTAAGCCTCCCCTGCGTCCAGCACCTTCCCATTATGGCCCTTAGATAAGATTCCTCTGTGTCTTACCATAACCAGCTTTTTAGTTTGAATTGACCAATCTGGCCTTAGCCTGAGAACCCCAAAGCACTCTACCCACAGCTCCAATAAAGTCATATGCCCCAGATCCAGCCTCTATATCTGCACTCTGCCTTGACCTCCCCATGTGGTCCCTCAAGACACAGTGTGTACTTCGTCTAGGACCTGTGAATAATAAACTTCTCTATTTCCTTTGTTATCTGTTATTGAACTGCTCAACATCCAACACCCTGCATTCCATTTAACAAGTGTTAATATGACAAATTCATAACACATTTTAAACATCTTATGCTAGTATGGTACTGTTATCATAATTAATGAACAAATATTAATACATTTTTATTAACTAAAGTTTGTATTTTATTCCAATTTCTTTGTTTTTACCTAAGGTCCTTTTTCTGTGCCCAAGTTTTATCCACATTATATTAGCTTTCATGTCTCCTTAGGCTCTTCTTGGCTGTGATAATTTTCCAGACTTCCCTTATTTTTGATGCCCTTGATAGTTTTGAGGAGGAGTAGTTAGGTATTTTTTAGAATTTTTCTCAATTAAGATTCATCTGATATTTTTATCATGATCAGTCTGGGGATAGGAGTTTGGGGGAGGAAGACCATAGAGGTACAGTGTTATTCTCATCACATCATAGCAAGGATAAATATGATCTATCAGCATGACCTATCACTGCTGATGTTGACCTGGCTGTGTTAGAGTCTCTCAGATTTTTCGACTGTAAACTTACTGTTATATTTTCCCATTCTTTTTTCTTTTAATTTTTTTTTAACATTTATTTATTTTTGAAAGACAGAGAGAGACAGAGCAGTCGTGGGGGAGGGGCAGAGAGAGAGAGAGGGAGACACAGAATCCGAAGCAGCTCCAGGTTCTGAGCTGTCAGCACAGAGCCCGATGCGGGGCTCAAACCCACGAACTGCAAGATCATGACCTGAACTGAAGTTGGACACCCAACCGACTGAACCACCCAGGTGCCCCTTTATTTTGCCATTCTTATGTACTCCTCAGAAGGAAATCATCATCTGCAGCTCATTTTCAGGGAATGGGGAGCTATGCTCCACTTCCTAGAGCTTGGACTATACACATTCATTACTTGGGATTCTTCTGGGAAGGTGAGTTGTCTATGCATTCCCATTTACTTATTTACTTAATTGTTTACTTATATCCATATGGACTCATGAATATTTATTTTATGCTTTGGGTTGTAATCCAAAACTTACTTAAAGGCATTCCTCAGAGATATTGTGGGTTTGGTTCCAAGACCACTGCAATCAAGATAATCAAATAAATTTTTAGTTTCCTAGTACATATGAAAGTAATGTTTATACCATACTGTAGTCTCTTACATGTACAATAGCCTTATGCCTAAAACAAGGTATATACCTTAATTTAAAAATACTGAACTAAAAAAATGCTAACCATCACCTGAGTTTTCAGCAAGTCACAAACACTGATCACAGATCACCATGATAAATATAATGACAATAAAAAAGTTTGAAATATTGCAAGAATTACCAAAATGTGGCAAAGATACAAAGTGAGCAAATGCTACTAGGAAAAAAAATGGCATTTATAGACTTGCTTGACACAGTTTTGCCACAAACCTTCAATTCGTTTAAAAGAAAAAAGAAAAACAGCAATATCTGCAAAGCACAGTAAAACAAAGCATGATGGAATGAGGTATACTGGTATTCATTTTATTGCTCAATTGTTTTTTCCAGCTTTGGCCTCTGGGGCTCTTTCAGTTAGCACCTGTGTCCCTTTGACATGTATCCATCGTTTGTGGGTTTTGTTGTTCGTTTATTTTTAAGTTTGAGCTCTCTCTTACTTTCTGGCACTACAAAATGCTCCCGACTCATATGTTTCCTGCCTTAATCCTAGAATCAACCATTTCTCCAAGGAGACTTGGTTCCTTTTTACTGGGGGTTGCTACTAGAAACCAAGGTCTGGGAGCACTGGGGTGGCTCAGTCAGTTAAGTGCCCGACTTCAGCCCAGGTCATGATCTGTGGTTGGTGAATTGGAGCCCCACGTCAGGTTCTGTGCTGACAGCTCAGAGCCTGGAGCCTGCTTCCGATTCTGTCTTCCTCTCTCTCTGCTTCTCCCCAGCTCACACCCTTTCTCTCTCTCTCTGAAAAATAAATAAACATGAAAAAATAAGTTTTTAATTCTTAAAACAAAAATGAAAAGAAACCAAGATCTATACATAAACACATGCTTCTAGGCCCTTCCATCTGACAGAGCAAGGAAATATGTGTGTGCATATTAACCCCACATATCTATACATATCTCTAGATGTAACTATCTGTAACTATATTAAGATAAACCTGAGTTCATACTGAAAAATTCAACTCTTATTCATACCACATGAATGTTCAACTCCTTTAACAGCAAAAATCTGCCCCCTACCATCCATTTACTTAATTGTTTAATTCGAATATATGTATACATTAATATATATTAATAGCAGTATCAGAATTGTTAACAGACTCTGATGGTAAACTACTTTATCAACCAAAGTACAGTCTTATATACAGCTGTTTTTTAACTTTAATTTTACAGATTCTACTCATTTTTAAAGTTAATTAGGAGAACACTTATTCACCACACCGTTCAGTGAAGTTGTTTCATACATTTGTATTAGAGTTAGATGATTTTGTCACATTCTGCATATTATTCTGGGAGCCTCCAATTTTTACAAAATCTGCATACATTCAAGTTCACTCTTACTCCTGAAAGTTCTATAGATTTTGAAGAATGCAGTGTCAAATATCTATCATTTCAGTGTCATACACAACTGTTTTACTTCCCTATGATTATCCTGTGTTTCAGCTATCGAGCTAATGGTCTTGGGAACCATTGACCTTTATATAGATGCTAAGGTTTTGCTTTTTCCAAAAGATCATGTCATAGGAATCAACAATATATAGCCTTCTCAGACTATCTTTTCATTTGGCAATAATGCATTTAAGATTCATCCACTTATGGGGCACCTGGGTGGCTCAGTCTGTTAAGCGTCCAACTTCAGCTCGGGTCATGATCTCCCAGTTATTGAGTTTGAGCCCTGCGTTGGGCTCTGTGCTGACAGCTCAGAGCCAGGAGCCTCTTCAGATTCTGAGTCTCCCTCTCTCTTTGCCCCTCCCTGCCCCACCCACTCTCTCTCTCTCTCAAAAATAAAAACATTTAAAAAAAAAAACTTCATTGTAAGATTCATCCACTGATTTTAATAGCCTAATAGCTCATCTCTTTTTTCTACTGAATAATATTCCATTGCATGAATGTACCACAGTTTGCATAGCCATCATCTATGAAAGGACATCATTGTTGTTTCCAGGTTTTCATTATTAGGAAGCTCTATAATCATTCATGTGTGGGTGTTTGTGTGGATATAAGTTTTCAAATCAGTTGGGTAAATAACTAGCAGTGTGATTGCTGGATTGTATGATAAAACTTAGATTTACAAACTGCGTTGTTTTATAAACTGTCAGAATGCCTCCTAATGTGAATTTTTAATTTTATAAGATATTGTCAAACTATTTTTTCTTTCTTTCCTTCTAGTTTTTTGTTTGTTTGTTTTTGTTTTTGTTTTGTTTTGTTTTGTTTTGTTTTGTTTTTGGTCAAACTATTTTCAAAAGTGGTTTTCCAATTTTGCATTCCCACAAGCAAGGAATGGAAGTTTTGTTGCTCTGCAAGTATGCCAATAGTTACTATTGTAGGTTTTCATACCTTAGCCCTTCCAATAAGCGTACAGTGATATCTAGTTGCTGATTTAATTTATAATTACATAAGGATACACAAAGTCGAGTATCATTTTATATGTTTATTTGCTGTTTATCTTCTTTGGTGTAATGTCTGTTTAGATCTTTAGCCATTTTTTTTTCTTTCCCTAATGTTAAGTTTTGTTTTTGTGTTTGTTTTGGGGGTTTTGGAGGGTTGAGGGAGCAGGAGGGGGGGGGGGAGAGAGAGAGAGAGAATAGAAAACTTAAGCAGGCTCCATGCCCCACACAGACTCTAATACAGAGCTCGATCTCATGACTGTGAGATCATGACCTGAGCCGAAATCAAGAGCTGGACATTTAACCAACTGAACTACCCAGGTGTCCCCTTAATGTCAATTTTTAATATCAATTTTTCTTTTGTGGATTGTGCTTTGGATGTTATATCCAAAAATTCATCACTAAAGCCAAGTCGTGTAGATTTTTCTCCTACATTTTCTTCTATGTTTTATAGTTTTGCATTATATGTTGAGGTCTATGTTCTTTTTGAGTTAATTTTTGTGAAAAATGTAAGGTCTATATGTAGAATCCTTTTTTTTTTTTTTTAACATTTGGACATTAGGTTTGCTCAGCATCATTCGTTGAAAAGACTATCCTTTCTCCACCTAATTCCCTTTCCTCCATTTTCAAAGATTAGGTGCTTATACATGTATAAGGTTCTAAATCCTATTCCATGGGCCTATGTGTCCATTCTATTGCCAATCCTACTGTATCATGATTACTATAACTTTATAGTAACTTTTGGAAAAGGGAAGTAAAATTTTTCCAATTTTTTCTTCTCCAGGACTGGATTGCCTATTCTTAAACCTTTGCCTTTCCATATAAATTTTAGAATTAGCTTGTCAATATGTATAAAACAGCTTGCTGGGATTCTAACTGGGGCTATGCTAACACTATAACAACTCGTGCATAGTTCAAGTACCTTATAAAAAAGTATTCCCAAATCCTCTATCCTGTCTCTTATGCCATTTCTGTCATTTGTTTCCCTCATTTACATGCTGCAATCACCTAATACATTGTTATTATTACTACCTTAAATAAACAGTCTTTTGTATCAATTAAGAAGAGAAAAATAAGAGCTTCTGTTTTACCACCATTTATTATTTTTCTGATGTTCTTATGTAAATTCAAATTTCTGGCCTATGTAATTTCCCTCCTCCCTGAAGAATTTTTTTGTTTTGTTTTGTTTTGTTTTGTTTTATTTTTGCAGAGTGGTTCTGCTGACAATAAAATGTTTAAATTCATTGAACATAGAATTCTAGGTTGGTAGATATTTTCTTGCCACATTCTAAAAACTCCACACTATTGTCTTCTAGTTTGTATGTCTTCTTGTTAGAAGTCTTCTGAAATTCTTATTTTTGTTTTTCTACAGGTAAATTTTTTTTCATCTGACTTATTTCAAGATTTTTAATATGTTCTTTTTTTCTTCATTCTGACGACAATATGACCAGATTATTATTATTATTATTATTATTATTATTATTGGTATTCATCCTAGTTGGTGTTCTTGGACTTTGTATCTATGCTTTGGTGTCTGTTTTTAATTATGGAAAACTGTCAGCCATTACTACTTGAAATATTGTTTCTGCTCTGTTCTCTATTTCTTCTTCCTCTGATATTTCAATTATGCCTATGACACATTTTAAATTTTTTCTACAGTTATTGGATATTTTGTCTTGCTGTCTGTATTTTTGAGTTCAGTTATTGGGAGATTATTATGATCTTTTGGTGATGTCATTTTCCTTGATTATTCATGTCCCCTAAAGTTTTGCATGACTCTTTTATGCTTTTGAAGTAGCCATTAACTCTTCTAATCTTTATTAGCTGGCTTCAGGTAAGAGAGAGTTTTTGTTGGTCCTGTTTATATTTGGGGCTTTCTCTGATCTTGTATAGATACACCAGCTCCACACTTCTTGCTTCCCAACAAGTGGGAACTTGTTGAAGAATTCTCAAGGTTGTATGTCTTCTCTCAATCTTACAATGCACCAGGCCAGCTGTTGGTAGCTTCTCTTTCCCACCCCCAGAGGTGGTGCTACAGCTTAAAGCTATGGTTTCTTTCTTCCCTATAGACTCCGTTTTGTTTTCTGCATGTATTCCTTGTCTGAGTTTATTCTCACTGCCACCCTTGAAAGCATGCACAAGGAGCTGGCCACAGAGAAGAGGGGGGGTATGGGTTGGCACTTGGGGCATCGGGGGTGCTTGTAGGCCAGTTGGGGAGATCCTCTGATGAGGTTTTGCCAGCAGCTCATATGGGGCCTTCTTGCTGATGTCTAGAACATAGTCAGCAAGAACTGTCACTTTAATGCCCTCTGATGTTCTTATTGGCCTCTTTCCCAATCTCCTCCCTCCCCCGATCACTGAGCTCTGGCTTTAACAGGCTAGGATATAAATAGATTTCTTTAGCGGTGTCACTTAGAATTGGAAAAGCCAAATACTCACTCACCACTCTCCCTTTCTCCCTACAGGAGGGATCCCCTGCTTCCTCTTTTTCTAAGCTGTGCTACTTTGCAGAGAGGGGTAATGCTGGCAAAGTTCCTCTTGCCCAGTATAATATATCCAAACTTGTTTTTTTTTCTTTCTTCTTCAATGGAGTGCTAAAATTTCTCCTCTAGAAACCTGAACTTATACAAGGGATCTGAACTCTGTGGACATCTGCTCAAGTCAGCATTTGCCAGGTACCATGGCCAAGGGGGGATTGAAGCCAGTTTACTGGATTCTGCTTGTTCCATAGTCCACACCAAGATGTGTCTGCCTATTACCCAATGCACAGGTAGGTGATACTCCTTACCTGTCCTTTGGCATATGGTGCTGGATCCAACTCTCACAGAGTAATTTTTGTTCAAGGATAGATGAATTTTAGATGTTAAGGGGAATAAAAACAAAGCACATCTCATACGACTATGGTGTTGATGTCACTCCTAGAAACAGTTTTTGTTGGTTGTATATTATCTGTAATCATTTACTATACTGTAAATCTTTCTAACTTGAGGCACAATAGTTTTTAAACTCAAAGTATTTGCTGCAGGGTTTCTAAAGAAGTAGTAGTTGCTAACTGTGACCCTGTATATAGGATCTTCTTCACAAACTCAGGAAGAGGGGTCACTGTTGGTAGCATACCCAGAATCAAAACTGCTTTGCATATACCTCTTATCCAGATTATTATTCAGATACCCACAGCTCCCAAACTCAACCCACATTATTTCAGAGAAGCTGATATTCCTTCCATCTATAGCTGGAAATCCTGGTAGACTTTACCCAACTGTCATCTACTATTCCCCTGGACAAAATCATTGGATCAGTGTCAACTTAACAGCAAGATTCTATTTTAGTATGCTGGTCATTAAGAAGGAAACCTGTAACTCAAACTGCCACTGGAAACTTCTCTAATCACCAGGGTAACTAGAGTTAGTATGAATCTGTTACTGTAGAAAGCAGAGCACTGAGAATGTAAGAAACTGGTCCTTCACGACTCTGGAGTTACTAAATCAAACAACCCTTAATCTGCCTTAACTCTAGACTTCTTGGTACTTGAGTATATTTTATATCTAGATATATAAAATGAAGAACTAGCTCACATGATTATGGAGGCTGAGAAATACCAAGATCTGCAAACTGAAGACACAGGAGACCTGATGATATGACCGAGTATGATCCAGTATGATCTACAGGCCTGAGAAGCAGGAATGCTGATGCAGTAAACTCTAGTCTGACTTCAAAGGTCTGGGAACTGGGAAAGCCAATGGTGTAAGTTACAACCTGAGTTGGAGTCTGAAGGCAGGAGAAGACTGATGTTCCAGCTCAAAGCCCATCAGGCAAAGAGAATGAATTCTCCCTTACTCCACCTTTTGCTCTGTTCAGGACCTTAATGGATTAGATGATGCCCACCCACACTGGGAAGTGGAAGGAGAACAATTTACTTTACTCAGTTTTCCATCTCAAATATCAACCTCAGGGCGCCTGAGTGGCTCGGTGGGTTAAATGTCTGACTACGGCTCAGGTCATGATCTTATAGTTCATGAGTTCGAGCTCTGCGTGGGGCTCTGCACTGACAGCTTGGAACCCAGAACCTGCTTCAGATTCTGTCTCCTTCTCTCTCTGCCCCTCCCCCACTCACCCTCTGTTTCTCTGTCAAAAATAAATGAACATTAAAAAAAACCTAAAAAACAAACAAACGTCAACCTCATCCAGAAACACTCTCACAAACACACTCAGAATAACGTTGATCCAAATTTCTGCATGCCCCTTGGTCCAGTCAAGTTGATAACATAAAATTAACTTCACAGCCAGGTTAGATTGAATTTTCACTGTTTCCAACATAAAGCATTTTAACTAATATACCAGGGTTGTTATCTCTGAAAGATGTAGCATTTAACTAGTTGATGTTTAAGCCCAGCATTTTTGTGATTTTCATCATTTATCATTTATCATTTATTTCATCTTATCTAATCTATTTCATTTTACCTTGAATGTGATAGCTATAAAATTACCTCTTTCATTTTGCAGCCAATAATTAACTACTAGAGGAGTTTAATAACAGTAAAAAAAAAAATCTCTGTAAGAATTATTAAGGAAGAAACAGGAAAGAGTGAACCAGAGTGTTCTGAGGACCCTAGGAAAATACATAATAGGGGCAATGGGAAAATAAAATCAAGTAACTCCTCTGTCTCCATTCCTCTGTGTGTGTGTGTGTGTGTGTGTGTGTGTACATGTGCATGCATGTACAGACACTGGTGTATAAGACAATCATTCTTAAGCTAAAATTCACATCAACTGGTATTTTGCACAACCAATACTCTATATGGGTTTTCTAACATTGTACTTAGGTGCAAGACTTTGAGACTTCCTATGATGTTATAATCATAGTTAATTGCATGCTTCTCATCTATAGTGATTCACAGCCCAGTTTACATTTCACTTTTTAAATTCCAATTAAATGAATAGATTTAAAACTGTGTATTAATATCTGGCAAAGTTTTTGAGACTGAATGTAAGTCAATTTGATCTCTATGCCTACTTTATGAAAGATTAAGCCATGTTCTATCAAGGCCTTACACAGAGAAATGAGTGGAATCAAAGGGTAGTTACCAACTTATTAAAATGGGATTATTTCAATTAATTAAATGTTTGTAAGAATTTGTGTAGACAGCAAGCAGATTTATTCATGTTTTCTTCTATTAGGTAACAGCCGCTGTAGCCAGGCCCTTGCTACCAGTAGACAGAATACGAGTGCAGGTAGAGGTGTGATCTCAGCAGTTTTGAAAAGCAACTCACCCTGAAATGACTTATTAGCTCATTAACACTTCAAGGTGGAATAGGTTTCAGATTAACCAGCTTCATCGAGCACAGAATGGGTGAAGGCACAAATGCATCTGTTCTAAAACAAAATTTCCTTCCTTATTGCAAAGCTGATACATGTTCATTTGAGGATATTAGAGAACATAGAAAAATTAAAGAAATAGAAGTCATCCATAACCTCACACCTAAGATTACCACGGTTAACATTTGGGTGAATATATTCACTTTTTGTTTGTTTATGTGTGTAAAATAGAAGTAGTTTAAATTTTAATGTTACTACTTAGAGGTACACATATTTGATTTTATTTCTTTATAACTGGACTTGTTGACAAATCTCTCTTGGCATATTTGCAGTGGAAAACAGATGAGTTTTCCATATTAAAGTGATCAAAACACTTTTTGTTTAACTTAATCATGTCTGCATTAGCTCACTCTCATTATTTCAAAGTTTCAACCTCTTCCCCCCCCCCCCCCACCTTTGTTTTCCCTCCTTTCTCTCCACAATGTGATGGTGCTATGATCTGGATGTTTGTCCCCCTCAAAACTCATATGTTGAAGCCTAGCGCCCAGTTTGATAGTATTGGTGGGGGTGGGGGGGAATCTTTGAGGAGGTGATTAGATCATTAAGGCAGATGCCTTATAAAAGAGACCCCACAGGGTTCCCTAGCCTTTACCACCTACTACTGAAAGCCTGCAATCCTGACCATGCTGTTACCCTGATAGTTGACTTGCAGCCCCCAGAACGGTGAGAAATAAATTTCTGCTGTATATAAACCACTAGGTCTGTGGAACTTTGTTAGAGCAACCTGAGAAGACTAAAACAGATGGCATGGTGTGAAGGCCCCAGCCTGCACACACATGGTCCTTAGCTGAGGGGTCTCAACAGACGTGGCACTCGAACGCACATGTGCTCCTGGTGCATCTGCTGCTGATGTTGTCTCGTCATGGGCAGCACATGGTAGTTTCCCCTGCAGAGCCCCCTGGTATCGTGTCCAGTTGCTGACTAGGTTGTCACCTTGGCCTGTCCTTCAACTCCCATTCAGGTCCTAGTTTGAGCAGTCCCCTCTGTTCAAAGATACAAATGACTTCCCTGACAAATGGGACACCTAACTATTTTCTGCACCCTCCCCGTTCCCACAGTGGGTACATCGTAACTACTTAACTCCTCCATTCCAGAAGTTTTCAAATTCTTCTCCTCTCTCTAGTAACATACCCCCTAACTTTGTGAACCTTTCTAGACTGACTCAGGGCTCAGTGATATGACTTCCTCTGGCCATTAGAATGTTAGCAAATTTGGCTCAAGCAGAAGTTGGAAATATACTTAGGGGCTGGGGCATGTCCTCTCTCTTGGTGTACTTGCTAAGACCACTATGAAAATAAGTCCAAGCTATTCTGCTGGAAGATGTGGAGCCACCTTGAAGGACTACAGCTGTCACAGACACCAGCCAGTCAACTGCCAGACATGGAAGTGAGTCCACCTGAGAACAGCAAGCACCAAGCAATCATCTAACAACTGATTGCAGAACTAGCAGATGTTTACAGAAGAAGGAGCAAATCTGGTTGAGACCAGACCAAACTGTTGACTCACAGGATCAAGAGGTAAACAAATGGTTGTTGTTTTAAGCCATTATATTGTGGAATAGTTTGTTGTGCAGCAACAGGTAACTGACATAGTCAGAGTGATGGCTCTCTCAAGTCCTCTCTCTGTCTGGACCATCACTGACACTATTGCTAGGTTCTACTCTGCTAGTGTTGGAGAAGGGTGCTCTGTGGGTTAGCCTCTTACCTGAGGTCTATGTGTTAACTGATGCATAAATAAGGAGTCAATAAAATTTATTCTCTAAGCTGGGCTGCTTTTGAAAGTAAAAAGGGGTGCTATGGTAATTAGAGTAATACAATAATAGGGGAAACCAGGACTTTCCAGGGAAATGGAGATATATGGTCTTATATGTATAAGTAAACTTATTCCTTAGGTTTCCTTCTAGAATTTCTTCAGGAGAAAAGATTTCTATGCCCCACTGCCAGTCATGCTGTTAGGGTTTGTCTCTGTCAGTTTGGGCTGTTATAACAAATCACCACAGATTGGATGGCTTGAACAACAGAAACCTTCCTCTGGATTTTGGAGTGTGGGAAGTCCAAGATGGGGCATGGTTGGTTTCTGATGATGGTCCTATAACTGGTTTGCAGATAGCTGCCCTCTTGCTGCAGCCCCAGAAAGAGGAAGCAAGCTCTCTCTGGTCTTTTCTTAGAAGACTGTTCATCCATCTTGAAGGCCCTATCCTCATAATGTAATTATCTACCAGAGGTCCCATCTCCAACATCATCATTTTGGGGATTAGGATTTCAACATATGAGTTATGAAAAGACACAAATATTCAGTCCATAGCATAATTCAAACCCAGGAGAAGGCAGAACCAGGATTCAATCATGTGTATGCATCTATGCTGTCTTGATCTCCTTTTTTATTCTGTCTTCCTCTTTCTAGCCTTTAAGTGGTTGAATCCTATTTCTTTTTTTTTATTTTTAATGTTTGTTTATTTTTGAGAGAGAGAGAGAGACAGAGTGTGAATGGGGGAGGGGCAGAGAGAGAGAGAGAGAGGGAGACACAGAATCTGAAGCAGGTTCCAGGCTCTGAGCTGTCAGCACAGAGCCCGATGCAGGGTTCGAACTCATTAGCCATGAGATCATGACCTGAGCCGAGGTTGGAGGCTTAACTGACTGAGTCACCCAGGCGCCCCTGAATCATATTTCTTTTTGTAGCAGAAGGAATATTATTATATCTTGGATAAGCTGTATTGCATACAGGTGAATGGCATGTACTCTGGAGCTAAACTGCCTAAATTAAAATACCAGCTCTACTACTTACCAGTTGTGTATAACCCTCTTCAAGTTAACTAACCTGCCTATGCCTCAGTTTTCTTACCTACAAAATAGCAGTAATAATACAGCATCTACTTCACAAGAATTCAACAACTTAAAATATGAAAAACACTTGCAGTAGTTAATTTCACCCAGTGCAGAGCATTATAATTTTATGTCCTACCATGCATCCATCCCTGTTCAGTGATTTTTCTCAGTCTGAGTCCTGGAGGCTCTGGATTATGATCTTCCAACTTAACAACTCATAGGAAAACTCATACAAAAATTTTCTACCTTAACCATCTAGCTCTTACATGCCAAATGTGCTTTGGTTTGCAGATTATTCCTTTGGTAATTGAATTTAAAAACTCCCAACTTGAAAGTTAAAGGAAGAACTAATCACTTGTATATGACGCTTTCACTTTTCTCCTTAGAGCAGTATTTACCTTGTAGCCTGGTGTTAATGGTGGGAGGGGCATAGGGATGAAAACATAGTTATCAAGAATAAAAATCATATCAATTACATTTCAAAATATTATTCAAAACAAAATTGTTGAAATTGTGACCATCCTTTACATACCCATAGTAAACAATTTTGCCATTTTACACAACATACAATTTATAAGAATTACAACCTAATAGTAATATAATTTATTTTACCAATCTTCTGTGATATGCTGTACGAATGAAAAACCTTTTAGCAAAATTGTACATAAATATGCCTTTAGAATAAATTTGATGAGATGAATTTGCTAAAACAAGAGGTATTTTACATATTTTGCCAATATATGTACAAATATATAGAGGCACCCCCAATATTATGATTGGATGTTTAGTTGATCTTTAGTTAAGATGACTTCGTGTAAATAGTTATTAAGTTAGAGTCAGAGGGTGGACTATGTGAAAAAAGTTTTATGGGTGGCTGGAAACCTGGAACACTTGACCCATCCTCAACAGGGACAAGGTTTTGCTAATGCTAAGTTGAGTCTAAAACCCATAAATACTTCAAACTTCTATAAATACTCTTTGTAAGGGTGTATATTATTTGTGACTATATAGTCTTCATGAATTTTAATGTAACCCAATAATACAGACTTGGCAAAGTTTGACTGTAAATGGTCAAATAGTAAATACTTTACACTTTATAGGCTATATGGTCTTTGTTGCAATTACTCAACCCTGGAAATCAGCCATTGATAATATGTCAATGAATCAGAGTAGCTGTGTTCCAATAAAACTTTATTTATAACATAGTGGTCCAGATTTAGCCTTCAGCCATAATTTCTCTACACCTGGTATAAAGGAACTATGTATTAAATAAATGGGCTTTCCCCACCTGGAAGGGCCCAACTCTTCAAATACTTCACTGGCACTGGTTGTGTACAACCATTAGGAATTTAGGAACCAAGAAGAGCTGAACTAACTTACACTATACTTTCTCCACATCATGTGGTTACACTATTCTGAGAAATATGGGACTTAATTTAATCCACCATTAATGTTTTGCTATGTGTATGAATGTGTGTTTGCATGTGTGTGAAAGAGAATGTATGTCATTCTGTAGCAACAATCTTAAAAAATTAAATATATTACTATAAAAATCAAATCAGCTAATATAATCATTAGCTTTATAAGAAAAAGTATCCTTTCAATGTAACAAAATGTGGTGCAGAATATTGATGTTTTATATTAACCAATTTAATAGATATTTTAAAAGATAACTTTATTTTTTTTTTGGTTTAATTTATATTTTATAAATTTCCATTGTGGTTGGAACCTCTCTTCCTTATAATTTAATAAGTTTCAATAAGACCTAGGTTCCAGACATATTTATGTTCCTCTTCTAATGACTGGGCCATAGTTTTGGCTCAGTGTTGCTGATGCCACCTGCCTCCACCCCCAGTTAAGATTACCTGAGATCTGTCACACTCCATGGAGAAGACAGGACTTTTAGTGGAAGTTCATTGAGGTCCAATATTTTATTTTATGCTCCATCTGTTCAGTAGTCCAGATATGAGATAGTAGATGATCCCAGGTTCTCTTGTTTCTCATAGGCACCATCAGAGAGTTCCCCACTTCCTAGAATACAACTCCAGCTTTGTACTTCAAACCTTCCTTCTTGCCACTGAAAGATCAGAGCCAAAGGATCTACTCAACGCACACACAGGGTGACTGACTCACCTGGCCTGCCCCTTGGGGCTACAAACCATAGGCAGGCAGGTATGGAATGCTATGAGTAGTAAGGCGCTCCAGGTCGCAGATGCCACTGCTGCTGTCTTGGCTTCTGGTATCTTAGATGGCCAACCCAGAAGAGCTCCATGGGAAACGGGAGACACTAGATAAATTCTTTTTTAGATCCTCATGCACCACCTCAATAGACTCTGAGGATGCTCAGAAATTCACAGGCACTCTCCTATGGTATCTTTTGATAGCCATGGAGCAATCAGTTGTGCCTAAGACACTGGTCAATTTTGTGATACACTTCTCCCATCCTTTCCTCCCTAATGAAATTAGGAATTTCCCATATAATTAGGAAATTAGCTGTTTCTCTCCCTAATGAAATGTTAGCACATAAATTTTTGCCTTTAAATCTGTTTTCTAGGGCAACTGTGCTAAGAAAGTATACATTTGTTTTGTGTGTATGTTTGCATGAGAGAAGGTAATCCGCATTTTTGTAAACAACCTTACAAGCACATTATATTATTTTGGAGAGCAGACTTACCCTTGACTTTGCACATGTTAATATCCCAACTTAATTTTTATTACATTGCATTCACATGACCCTACACACACACACACACACACACACACACATACATATTTCATTCATGTTTCTTAGATTAATAATTTTTGTGTGCATGTCCAAGAAAAGGAGAAATGGAGAAAAATAAAAATTTTATTTGAAATATAAAACATAGGATGAGAAAAAAGTTTTAAATGCCAAACCACTTGGCTGAGGTTTTTTGTTAAATGTTGGTAAGTGACACACATAGCTTTGATTGACTAATGAAAGCCATTCATTCAATAAAATTGAACAGCCATTTTCTTTAAACTAGTATTGTAATAAACAATCTGGTCCTCATCACTGCTTAGGCCACCATCTCCTTCAAGTTAATTCTACAAATGACTCATATTTAAAGCATCCTCTTCCTCTTACTATATAGCACTTCTCACCAGTTGACATTATAAGTTTTACCCATTATTGCTATTTCAAATCACTAAAGTTTAAGGTCTATGAAGGCAGAAATTATTCTTTGTTTAGTTTGCTGCTGTTTTGCCAATACCTACAGTATATACTTGAAAAATAGTATTTTGGTATTAGTTTTTGAAGAGAAGAGTGAATGAATGCTGATTTAGAAAAGAAGAAGCCAAGGTCAGTATTCAAATTATTATTAATAATACCTTACACTTGTCAAAACATCTAAGAAATTCCAAAGGAGTTACTTATATCAATTCATTTCTACTTAATAAGAATCCCATAAGATAGGAAGAACAGCTATTTTGTGCCCATTTTACAGATAACAAATCTACAATTTTTAGAGTTTGTGTGACTTCGCCAATTTAACCTTCTCAGCTATAGGAGAAAGCACGATCTTTCCTGCTTTTTTAGACTTTAAGACTGATTTTGAGTGTTACTACTTTTTTCAGAGTAAGTAATTTCTAGTCAAAATACTATAGCAACTAATTGGTTATATCATAACTACATAACCATCATACGTTGAGACCATTGATACTATGTAAACTGATACTTTTCCTTTACTACTGAAACACAGGTAGGCACAAGAAGTGAGAGAACAATGAAATGGGACAAGTGTTAAGTACAATTCTTGAATATCACACACACATACACACACACACACACACACACACACACACACACACACACCAGACACACAGAGGCTATGCCATTAGACAGTATTTAAAGAGAACACATCACTGAATAATAATTCAGGACCTGCTATTCTGCAATTGATTCTGGTGAAAGCCTACTGATAACCCTGGCATTTTCATCATCCTGAAATCTCATTTCTTCTTTTACCTCAATTTATCACCTTGTATCTTACACTTTTAAAAAGGCTCTTCTGTTTTGTGTGATTCAAGAACTAATCTCCTGACCCTCTATTCTTGCCAATCAAATTAGCTGGAGCTACTTGGCATGAAAACAAATGTGATCATTTAAGGAGATTTTTGTTTCCTCCCTCTATTGGGAAACAAAAACCGTAATGGTTGGATTACTTCAGTAAGCAGCAAAACAGGTAATTCCCCTTTCTAAAGCCACTTAAAAGCCAAAGGTAGTTTCAATTATTCACCAAATATGTACATCTTATGTGTTAACCAGCAACAGTACAAAACGACAGAAGAATAATAGCATTTCTCATTCAACGCAGCTCTATTATATACAATGCAGAGATGTGCCCTTCACACTAAAGCAGACAATGAATACACATTGTGCGACACACGAGGCTTAAAAATAGAGATGTGTGGGTAGCCAAGTATCTGCTGTGACAAAGATCTGATCTACTAATTATCCGCAACACATTTTGGGTCCCATGACTGCCACCCCAATCTTTTTACAATTCACCGGAGGGTGATTTTGGCAGGCTGTCGACAGGCAAACAGGGAAATAAGTTGGGAAACATTAATAAAGGTTGAAAACAACAGCTTTTCATGCTTTGAGCTCATCATACAAGCATAACAAAAACTGTAAGATGAGGAATGGGGACAATAGGCTGAGAAGATAAGAAAGATAGAACAAAATATTTAAATGACTAAAAGTTACATTTGTGAACCTCCTGTCAAATATGTTTGTTGTAGTTTTTTTTGAAGTTGTCTTATATTTCTTTTTTAGAAAATCAACCAATAGAGTTGCACCCTCCATAATAGTGAAACACTTTTGTTCCTTAGTACAGCAAAATCTTTGTCCATCTTATTAGCATTAAAAAAAAATGACCACATACATTTAACTTTCCAAAAAGGGGAACAAAACTAGAATAGCTATGAAGATATTCAGAAAAACAGAACCACAGCACAACATGGAAATTAGTTTTGCTATGGTTAAAAAGAACAGCTAATGTTATTTATTTTCCTTTACTTGCTAATGTGTCCTTCTAAAATTTTTACAGCATTTATATGCAAAGTATGTGAGCATTGTGTTCAATATATTTAAACTACATATTAACTGAATAAAACACCAACTTTAAGGAATTATGAAAGTTAGGTATAAGCGGAAGTCATACAATGATTTCTCTAATCTTAGGAAATCAAAAGTGTGGTATTAAAATATATAACATATCCAAATGAGGCTTTTATTCTCCATGGTAAAAATAAAAATAATCTATTTTAACTTACTTATGGAGTCATAAAATTAATTTAAATATACAAGGAATAATATAACAAACTTTTAAAACACTGTTATATATAGTTTATTTTTGCTTTTTAATTTTATTTTAGAAAGAGAGAGAGCACACAGGTGGGGAGAAGGGGCACAGAGAGAGAGAATCCCAAGCATTATCCATACCCAGCATGTAGCCTGATGCAGGGCTCAACCTCACCACCCTGGAATCATGACCTGAGCTGGAATCAAGAGTCAGACACTTAACTGAGTCACCCAGGTGCCCCTGTAGTTTAATATGAGTTTATATAAAGTATTAACTTGACAAGCTTTCTTTATAGCCTATCCCCAGTCTTGTTTCCTTATCCAGCCCAATAATTAACCAAATTGCCTCCTTCCTTTTTACTGTTAGCAGTTTTACATACATGTGATTCTATGAAAGATGAATGGTTTCAAGTACCATTCTAAGACCTATTTCTTTTTGCATTCAACATTCTGTATTTGTGATATATATAGGGTTCATTCTTTTAAACAGCTAAATAGCATTTTGTTATATAAACATAACATACTTTATTTCTTTTTTTTTTCATTTTTTAAATGTTTATTTTGGAGAGAGAGAGAGAGAGAGACAGAGCACAAGTAGGGGGAGAGGCAGAGAGAGAGTGAGACACAGAATCCAAAGTAGGCCCCAGGCTCTGAGCTGTCAGCACAGAGCCCAACACAGGGCTTGAACTCACCAACCATGAGATCATGACCTGAGCCGAAGTCAGATGCCCAACCAAGTGAGCCACCCAGGTGCCCCATATTTTATTTCTTTTTGTTGGTGCATGCTTAAGTTCCTTTATGTCTGCTGTTTTAAACAATGTTTTTAGTGCAGATCCTTATACACATCCCCTTGTGCAAACGTATTATGAATATTATTAGGTCACATACCCAGAAGTACAACTGCTGGGGAGACAACAAATTTTAAAATTAATAGGCATCTTAGAAATTATCTGACACTCTGAACTCCTTTTCCTGAGGCACAAACAAATACTGGCAAGGCTAAAAGTAGATTGCAAGTCTGGATCTTATTTCTGTGCTCTTGACATTGTATCGCTATTTTGTATCCATTTTGGCCTTTTTATGTGCCAGGCATGTGCCTGTGCATCTATTCTCAATACAATCCATGGAAGCACCCCCTTACTACTATCTAATTCAAATAATACTATAAAATCAATGACTACACATTTGCAGGTTGCAAGGACACCGGACCAAGAATGAGAAGACTTCAATGTGCACTTAACTTAACTTAATGTGCACCTCACTTAACTTCCATTTTTCCTCTTTCATAGACCTTTCTTTGGCCTGACAAACTTCATCTATATTCTGCTGGCACAAACCTATTCCAGCCTGCAGATCTGGTCTAATGCTGCCATTTTCTAATTATGTTCTCCACTTCCCTCTCCATCATTCTTTACATAGTAGTTAGAATTTATTTAAACATGTAAATTGGATCATGTCACCACCTACTTAAAGTCCATGAAATTCTCCTTATTGCTATTAGAATAAAATTCAAACCCCTAACCAAGATCTATCTGGTTTCATCTGTGCCACTATCCCCTTCATTGGCTATGCTCCTGACACACTGATTTTACTTATGCCAAGTTCTTTTCCTTCTGAGGGCCTTTGCATATACTCTTTCTTATGTCCAGATCACTCATCCCATATTACCTTGTATGGCTGGCTCATTCTCCCTCTTCAGGTTGAGACTAAATATAACTTCTTCAAAGAGGTCTCCATTGCTCACCCAATCCAAAGTAAGCTTCTATCCACTTACCCTCAGTGTCACCAGTAATTCTCCTTTGCAATACTGTATTATTTCACTAGGGTTGCCATACAAGATATTACAAATTGAGTGACTTATACAACAGAAATGTATTATCTCACTATTCTGGAGGTTAGAAGTCCAACATCAAGGTATCAGAAGAGTTGGCTTCTTCTGAGAGCTATGAGGAAGAATCTGTTCTTTCTCTTCTAGTCTTTGGTGGTTTGCTAGCAATCTTTGGCACTCCTGGCATATAGAAACATCACCCTGACATCTACCTTCACCTTTGTGTGGCATTCTCACTGTGTTCATGTTTGTATCCAAATTTCCCTTTGATAAGGACAACATATTGAATTAGGGTCCCACACTACTCCAGTATAACGTCACCTGAAGATAACTGCACCTGCAACAAGCCTATTACCAAAAATGGTCCCATCCTGAGGTCCTGGGAATAGAATGTTTTTAAACATATGAATGGTGTTGGGTGGGGGGTGGGGTAGGGGTGAGACACAATTAAACTCATACCATGCACTTTTCAAAATGGATGATTATATATGTGCTTGTTCATTTGTTTTAATGGCCATTTCCTTTAGCACACTGTAGAGGACAGTTTTTTGTTTTCTTTTTTTTTCTACATGTGTATGACCAATGCCTTCAATAGGCTTGACACCTGGTAGATAGTCAATAAATATTTATTGTTTTTCTACACATGTAATTACATGATTTATAAAATCTATTACTGGTTTGAATTTTGTGATTTTTGTTTTCGCTATGCCCAATTTTATCATCATAATTTTATCCAATGCCATCCTAGGGCAAAGTTTTCAAAATGTAAACCATATGTCAAAATAAAGCAAACATAAATCCTGTTTTTCTGTATAACTTCCTAAATAATTCAAACCAAAATATGTATGCTTTTAGAAAGGAGATGGAGGTATTGCCATAGTTCACTTAGTAATTTTTCAACCAACTTTCAATTTACTTTAGCTCTGAGGAATGAAGTCTAAGAATAATCACATAAAATGTAACCCCACTATATTTTACGCCGGACAAGAGAAACCTGAGAAAACTCACCTCCACAGTTCAATATATCACTGACTTCTGATGTACTGTCAGTTTGTCTTTCGTTCTTTTACATCCATCCCCCCTCTACAACCAGAACCCTGAATCCTGTTATAGCCTACTTTCTGAATACACTTAATCATGCATTTATTCTACTTTTTCTCAGCCTTCTCTTCTTGTCCCTTTTTACCAGTTCCATCTCCTATGCTGTCAAAAAAGCATGAGTCTCCTACTTTAAGAAGGCTTGTTTTAAATCTTCTAAATCTATTATTGGATCTGGTCTCTAAACTCAACCTTCTTGATTTTCCTTTAGCCTCTTTAAATCAATCCTGTCACCTCTGCTAGATGAATCTTCCAAAAATGTTATTTTCATTATGCCACTTCCCTGATTGAAAACTATATTGGTACCATATCACCTATTGGATCAAGTTTAAGATTCTAAGTCCCCATTAACTAGTCTTAGATTGCTCATCCTTTTTTTAACTTCTACTGTAATTTCTCAAACTTACACCATCTGCTTTATTCCCCAAAAGTTCTTGCCAATGTCAACTCTCTTACTTTATTTATGTTGCTTTTCCAAGTGAGAAAGACCTGCCTACATCTTCCTGAAAAATCCAGCTTGATCCAGTCATTAAGTTTCAGCTAAGGGAAGTTTCTCTCATGGAACTGACTCTTCCAGTCCATACAATCTTCCCTGTCTGACATTCTATAGCAATTTTAGTTAGGAAGCAAGAAGGGAAAAGATGTATTTTTAGTCAGATGCGTGAACATGACACTTCTGGTTCATCTGTGCTTTCTGGCATTCCTCAAATCTCAATAAATACATAACCATCCTCAGCACCATCCGTAATTAAGCCTGAGCTACATAGAATCAATTAAGACAACTCTGTAAGCAACACTGAGTTTAGGTCATGTATAAACTATCCTCTTTATATTTTTTATTGTTTTATACTCTTATTATTTTAATGCCTAAGTACTTTTTTCACATCAGCTTTCATGTATAAATTAGGTATAAATGAAAATTTTCACATGGAATAAACTACTTCTATAATAAACCTAGAGAAATCTATAGACTTAGTAGTAGAAAGCCTTTGCGAACACATGTCAGCAGAAATCACAGAAATTGTAAAGCTAGGGAAGGCCATGGAAAAAAATGAATTTTTTGTCATCATAAATAAGGTTCTCTCTGATACCTTATCTTTATTTTGTACCTAGCTACTCTATTTTTTAACCATATATAATGATATTAAAGGATTTAACAAAATTTTTTTATGTTTATTTATTTTAGAGTACGTGAGCAGGGAGGGGCAGAGAGAGAGGGAGACACAAAATCTGAAGCAGGCTCCAGGCTCTGTGCTGACAGCAGACAACGCAGGACTTGAACCCACAAACTGCAAGATCATGACCTGAGCCAAAGTCAGATGCTTAACCAGCTGAGCCACCTACGCACCCCTAATATTAATGGATATTTATGCTCCCAGCTCATGATTTAACTTCAAACTTATAGCACAATACTGATAATAGGGAAAGTGGGAAGCACGAATATAAAATAATATTAATAGACTACAAAAGAGTATTAATTTAGAATGCACTTCCTAAAAAATGACAAGAGTGATCTCACCCATATAGGGAAAACATTATCTATAGAATAAGTAAAGCAAAAATGCATTAAATACTACTATTCAATAATATTAATTTTATGTAATGCTTTTCAGAAACTGTAAAATAAAGTATAAAATTTTACACTTTGATTTATTGTTTAGAGTCTGTTTTTCACACTAGACTATAAACTGTCTGTAAGTAGTGGTCATGCCTGTATTGTTTATTATTCTATCCCACTATCTACACCCAGGCTGTCAATACTGTAGCCACCAGCCACATATGGTTATCGTAAACTTGAAATGTGGCTAGTCCAAATTGACTTGTGCTGTAAGCCAAATACACACTGAATTTTGAAGTCTTACTTAAAAAAAATACAGTAGCTCAATAATTTTTACACTGAGATGATAACACTGTACATGTACTGTGTTAAAATTTACCACCCACCCCCCCGCCAAAAAATGAAATCTATCTGTGTCTTTCTACTTTTCTTAATGTGGAAACTGAAAAATTTTAAATTGCACATGGGACTTGCATTACATTTCTATTGGTCAGTGCTGACGCAGACCATGCATATACACTGCAGAGTTTCCCTGACGTCCTTCATATGAATAAGTGAATTCATTTCAAAATGCGTTAAAATCGCTGTTTTTTTTTGCCACAATTACTTATTGACAACTTATAATATTAGCTACTTAAAATCATATTTTTTAAAAGTCTAAAAATTTCTCGGAGAAGTTATTCTCTCTTTTATGCTCAACAAAACTGACCTTTTATTCCATGTACCACATCATTTGCATTATTTATACCAAGCAGACTGAATAAATTTTAGTTTTTTCATAGACTGTCAACATGACACATTAAAACATGCCAGTTTTAAAAAAATAAAATTTCCAATTTTGCACTTAACAAATGACATATTTCATACTGTATTTAAAATTGGGTTACTATTTTCTCTGAATTGACTGGATGTTTTGACATTGTCAATACTTTTGGTGATACATATTATCATATTTACAAATATTTTGCCAATATGCTTTGAAAATAGATGTATATGGCAATATACTCCCAGCACATGTACTCAGTTCTGTTTTACAGATGCTTTGCTCACTGACACACAAGTTCTATTACCAAGAACCAGTCTATTCATCTAAGTTACTACTTACTGGCAAGACCAAAACTCTCTTGAATTGAGCATTAAAATTTAATAGAGTTTGGGAATGTCCAGTCTAAACCTGATTAAATTAAGAATTACAGTTAGAGCAGCTTTTGAGGGCACCATATTACCATTTGCTTCTCCTCTACCTGCATTTGTGGTCTATGAAATTGAGATATTGATCTTTTTTATTTAATTTTTTTAAAATTTACATTCAAGTTAGTTATCATATAGTGCTACCATGATTTCAGGAGTAGATTCCTTAATGCCCCCTACCCGTTTAGTCCATCCAGCGTCCCACAATCCCTCCAGTAACCCTCTGTTTGTTCTCCATATTTAAGAGTCTCTTATGTTTTATCCCCCTCCCTGTTTTTATATTATTCTTGCTACCTTCCCTTATGTTCATCTGTTTTGTATCTTGCAGTCCTCATATGATCTTAATGACAAAAAATGATTGTGGATCCAGACATATACAGAAGCTGGATGAGCTTTCTAGCAACACGAGGAAATGTAGAACTTTCAAGCAGTATTTCTTTCCAGAAAATGTTAGAACCGGACTATGAAATCTAGCCCAATTCTTCTACTTTTACAAATGAACCCACAAATGTCTTGAGAGATTGCCTGCTGATCTTTCAGAGTGAGATCCCTGTGATCCTCATTCAATTCTCTTCCCATTGTAGCATGTGACCCTCCTTTCACTCCAAATTTCCTCCTTTCACTCCAAACTTTATCTCATAAAACACATCCATATTAACTAACTGAATTGGGTTTCAAACCAGCCATCAACATTTCTCAAACTTAGCACATAAGAGAAATAATCATTAGGACAGAGCAAAATAAGCCACACAGAGAAAGACAGATACCATATGTTTTCACTCTTAGGTGGATCCTGAGAAACTTAACAGAAACCCATGGGGGGAGGGGAAGGAAAAAAAAAGAGGTTAGAGTGGGAGAGAGCCAAAACGTAAGAGACTCTTAAAAACTGAGAACAAACTGAGGGCTGATGGGGAGTGGGAGGGAGGGGAGGGTAGGTGATGGGTATTGAAGAGGGCATCTTTTGGGATGAGCACTGGGTGTTGTGTGGAAACCAATTTGACAATAAATTTCATATATTAATAAATAAATAAATAAATAAATAAATAAACATAAAAAAAGAAGTCATTCACTCTTCAAAAAAAATTGCTCAAATTGAATGAGAACACTGAAACATATGATGGCAGCCATAGATATTAATGAGTTACTTTTTAAATATTTTTTATTCATTTTTTTTGAGAGAGAGAGAGAGAGAGCAGGGGGTAGAGAAAGAGGGAGACCATTATCCTAAGCAGGCTCCAGGCTCTGAGCTATCAGCACAGAGCCCAATGCAGGGCTCAAACCCACAAATTGCAAAATCATGATCCAAGCTGAAGTTGGTCTCTCAACCTATGGAGCCACTCAGGTGCCCCATTAATGAGTTATTTTTTTAACATAACTACCAAAGATATAATATTTTATACCTCTGAGTGCATACGCATTTTTCCTTCTATATTTTTGTATATTTTTCCTAATTACAAATTAAATAATATGCAAAGGAGTCACCTTGAACCCTCACACCTTTTTTCCCTCTAAGCTCCTAAGAACCATTATTTCTATCAATTGTCATCTATGGTCCTTTTATATGATTTTTTACCACTCCAGAATTGCCTCTTTTATAACTAGATCTTGATCACTAGCATTTTGACAACAGCAATTCTGTTTTATAAATTGTTATTGTTCTAATAGACTCTTGTTAAAGGTCTAATACTCAGTAGAATGCATTTTGCATATTAGGCAATCAATAGATGCAAGTTGATTGGCTGTTATGGGTGGTCTCCCTTCACTGACTTCGTGAGAGGGAGGTTAATATGTTCCAGATGCTGAAAGGAAGATGTGTGTTGAAGGAATTAGCAATTGGGAATACTTACTGTCTATTGTGTCATAGGGACTCCTGACTAAATACAAAAGTGAGGGGCAGGCTAGACAGGTCTCTATGTGAGGATGTTATAATGTCTACAAACTGTGGCCTCACATCTCTGCACTATTTTTCTAGATTACAGGTCATAGCACTTTACAGACAATGTCATATTTACCTTTATGGTGTTCTCTGATTGTTGAGAAGGGGCTAATGCTTAGCCCATTTCCCTCTATTGCCACAGGGAAAAATATAAGCAAAGAGAGTCTGAATCATTTATACAGTGCTGCACCATAAGGCAATGAAAGAGGCAGGTGCAGGTCTCAGATGGTTGTCTAAGTCCAAATTCCACGCTCTATCTGCTAGATAATCCTGCCTTCCCTCTCCCTCTCAATAGAATATTTCCCTAGATAGTTCCTGAAACATTTATAGCAGAAGCCAGCAGAGTGACTGTTATAGAAGTTTGTGGAAAACTTCCAGGCATCTAAAAATGTAAGAAACGGCCACATTTCACTTTGGGTATTCACATTTGAGAAGTGATATGTTTTTTTTCTCCCCTCAAATATTCAAAAGTTTGATCTAAGGCAAAAGTTTTACTATTCCTCCCTAAACTAGAGGAATGAAAACACCCATGAATTTTCATCAGTTTGCTGTAGGCAGAAATTTGCCAGTTTGCAGGAAAATGGCTTAAAAATCGAAGCTGAGATGAAATACTTGAACTTCTTGTGTGAACCTATGAAAGTAATATTTTTCTTTATCAGCTGATATGAAGGTTTGCACAACCTTACACTACTTCGGTATAAAAATGACTTTTCCTGTCTAAAATGTCACAAAACTGTTTGGATTCTTCAGAACACTTCCATAAAAGGATTCTCATCACCTTAATTTAGGCATATACCATCATTTCCCTTTTATTCTTTATCTATTACCATATTTAATAGAAATTCCTTGCATTGAACTTCCTTTAACCTCCACTGTGAGATACAGTCATGGGAAGAGTGATAAATGAGATGTAGCTGGAGAACTTTTTCTTTCTCAAGATGTCAAAAACCTACAAAGGCCAGAAACTTGCCTACCATGTTGGAAATCATGATTATATTGAACACTGTAGAGCCCTCTGACTGAGTTCCACCCTGAAACATATACATTGAATTTGCCTTTCTCCAAATCATCAATTGCTTTGTGACAACAAAATGGTGATCATATAGGCTGTTCGTATATCAGCTGTAATCATCGTAGGCTAACCCACTTACACACTGGTGTGCCCGTGGATCTGGTTGATGACACCTCACTCTATTTATTTCTTTGTCACACAGCTCATCAGTTTTACCTCTATGGCCTGCATCTAATCAAACTTGTTTCTCAAAGATCCTTTTTATTTCAGATCAACAAATATCTCTGTAGGCATCAATTACCTGAAAGTTTCTATAATGGATGCTAAAAATATTTATGTTGATAGTGACATTAGCAACATAAACATGAATTTATAAATTCATACAATCAAGGAATCTATTTATTTGAGAAATTAGTATTGTAAGGTGTGTGCTTCCTGGTTGACAGACTTATGGGTGACATATGTGATAATCTTTTCACTAATATTCTCTTTCTGCAAATCACTTTGTGAGCTTGCTTAATTATTAGAATTTGAAGCCAATGAAAAGACTAAACAAAGTAAACACATTCAGAATGTTGAAGCAAGTGGAGGTTTTGACTTTCATTATTTTTGCTTCATACATATCCCTGCTTTACTTTCTAATATAGATCCTATCTCAGAAGTATTCTCTTGTCAGAAAGGCACATGTTTTGAGCTGTTTTTCTAGTAATTGTGGGGAAACTGTACATATTCTCATTGCCTTGTTGGCTAACCCTTCCTGGCTTATATTAAGTAAGAAAGAACTGAAAGTTTACACAATGGATTAACAGCACAGGTTATCCTTAGTGAATGAAAGAAAGTCAGTCAGCATACACAAGAAGCAAGAAATACTCATGGCCTTATCAGTGTTACAGAGCAGTCTAGATTTAGAATACAGTTTACTTAAATGCCACAAATTGACTTGTGTTTTCAATCAACACTGATGCATACCAGAAGATCTCTTAGAAGTAGATGCCAAGACATGATTAACACAGGATAAGAGATTTATTAGGCACAATGCCTATGAGAGAAGATTGGGAGAGAACCAAAAAGGTCTTGTAGACCCTCACCAAAGATGTCTATTTGACTTTGGAGAAGGAGAGAAGTGAAGGTTGATTGGAAGAAAGCAGTTCTAAGAAAGTCTGGCAAGGTCAATTTTTAATGGGAAATATTCCACCAAAGTGGCCCATCAGAGGACTTCCCATCTCCCAAGAATGCCCTGCCCTGCTGATGCACTCAACACAGACTAGGAAAAGTGATTGGGAAAGGCAGCCTTGGTGCCAGAGTGGTGATGGATTTCTGAAAGCAGCAGCTGAAGACATTGCTCACTTATGCTGCACTCAGTGGGAACTCTGAAAAAGTCTCATGGCTGCCACAGGCTGCCTCTCACATCTACTTTCCCTCACAGATTGGGGAGTGACTTAACCATGTTCCCCATGGTCCCCTCTTTGTGAGAATGTCAGAAGAGGTAGTTTTGATGCAGTTGATCTCAAGACCACAAATGAAACTCAAACTCCTCCTCTTCTACTTTCCATTCAGAATCCTTTCACACTTAGTGATCTCTTCAGCAGGTTGCTAGTGGCATATCTTGTTACAAACCAAACCTTCAGTCCTGGGAGGTCTATTTCCTTGTAATCATACCCTTCTTAGGTGGGCCTGCTGTATATATCCATTCATAGTTACAGTAGGGCAGGTGGGTACTAGGAGGTGCCCATGGAATAACCTGGGCTCCACACATATCCCTCCCTACTCCTATTATATAAAAAGTACCTCCACGTCCTCTTGCAATCAGGGCCAATTGCTTCTGCCAGTATGATGACTTTTCTGCCCTGATGGTCTTGGGCACAAGTAGTCCAAAGTGCTCCAGCAGCAGGTGTAACATGCACTTTGATATCCCCTAGCAAGAATATGTCCCCTTGCTCACCTGGACTTCTGAGTCTGCAAAATTCTGAGTATGGTGTGTGAAAATAAATAAAGGAAGCCTCATTTAAAAAGAAGCTCTGTATATATAAACCACATCTTCTTTACCCATCAGTTGATGGACATTTAGGCTCCTTCCATAATTTGGCTATTGTTGAAAGTGCTGCTATAAACATTGGGATACAATACTTGGCAATGAAAGAATGAAAGAGAAAGAATGAAATCATGCCATTTGCAACAACATGCATGGAACTGGAAGGTATTAGGCTGAGTGAAACAAGTCAGTCAGAGAAGGTCAGATGTTATGTTTTCACTCATATGTGGATCCTGAGAAACTTAACAGAAGACCATGGGGGAAGGGAAGGGGGAAAATAGTTACAGAGGGGGAGGGAGGCAAACCACAAAAGACTCTTAAATACAGAGAACAAACTGAGGTGGATGGGGGAGGGGTGCAGAGAGGGGAAAATGGGTGATGAGCATTAAGGAGGGCACTTGTTGGGATAAGCACTGGGTGTTGTATGTAAGCCAAGTTGACAATAAATTATATTCATTAAAAAAATAAAATAAAAATAAAAGGAAGCTCTGAAAGGGGAGCTCTCAGGCACTACTACTTACTGTGAGAATCCTACCTCCCAGCAGGAAGAAGCTTACTTAACATACCCCAGCAGGAGGAAGGAGGAATATCTCCTTGCCCAGTGACAGCCCACAAGAACTCAGTGAAAGCCCCTCCCAGCTTCTTCCTCTTCCCCATAAAAGCAAGCTCCTTTCTTCTCTTCTCCAGACTTGCCTATAATTCACCATAGTTTGCTTGTCCCAAATTTCAATTCCTCCACTATTCACAAATAAACCCATTTTGCAGGTAAAATAACTGGCTCTTTTGTTTTTTCAGGTCAACAGTAGTATAGAGGAAAAAAATCCTCAGCTGGCCATTGACAGTAATGGTAAGTACAGATGTACTTCCTTTTACTCCATGGCTCTGAGATCTATATATTCTTCCCCATGGAGACACAGCATCACATGGAGGTTACTGATTTAATGCATACACTACATCCTGAGGACAGCTCCCAAATTCCAGAGTATTGCTCCAGACTAGCTCTTCAGCTGGATTTTCATTTATTTTTTTTAATATGAAATCTATTGTCAAATTGGTTTCCATACAACAGCCAGTGCTCATTCCAACAGGTACCCTCCTCAATGCCCGTCACCCACTTTTCCCTCCCTCCCACCCCCCCCATTAACCCTCAGTTTATTCTCAGTTTTTAAGAATCTCTTATGGTTTGGCTCTCTCCCTCTCTAACTTTTTTTTTTCTCCTTCCCCTCCCCCATGGTCTTCTGTTAAGTTTCTCAGGATCCACATAAGAGTGGAAACATATGGTATCTCTCTTTCTCTGTATGACTTATTTCTTTTTTTTTTTTAATTTTTTTTAACGTTTATTTATTTTTGAGACAGAGAGAGAGACAGAGTATGAATGGGGGAGGGTCAGAGAGAGAGGGAGACACAGAATCTGAAACAGGCTCCAGGTTCTGAGCTGTCAGCACAGAGCCCGACGCGGGGCTCGAACTCACTAGCCGCGAGATCATGACCTGAGCCGAAGTCGGACGCTCAACCGACTGAGCCACTCAGGCGCCCCAGCTGTATGACTTATTTCACTTAGCTTAACACTCTCCAGTTCCATCCATGTTGCTACAAAAGGCCATATGTTATTCTTTCTCATTGCCAAGTAGTATTCCATTGTGTATATAAACCACAATTTCTTTATCCATTCATCAGTTGATGGACATTTAGGCTCTTTCCATAATTTGGCTATTATTGAAAGTGCTGCTATAAACATTGGGGTACAAGTGCCCCTATGCCTCAACACTCCTGTATCCCTTGGGTAAATTCCTAGCAGTGCTATTGCTGGGTCATAGGGTAGATCTATTTTTAATTTTTTGAGGAGCCTCCACACTGTTTTCCAGAGAGGCTGTACCAGTTTGCATTCTCACCAACAGTGCAAGAGGATTCCCATTTCTCCACATCCTCTTCAGCATCTATAGTCTCCTGTTTTTTTTTATTTCAGCCACTCTGACTGGCATGAGGTGATATCTCAGTGTGGTTTTGATTTGTACTTCCCTGATGAGGAGTGACGTTGAGCATCTTTTCATGTGCCTGTTGGCCATCTGGATGTCTTCTTTAGAGAAATGCCTATTCATGTTTTCTGCCCATTTCTTCACTGGGTTATTTGTTTTTCGGATGTGGAGTTTGATGAGTTCTTTATAGATTTTGGATACTAGCCCTTTGTCTAATATGTCATTTGCAAGTATCTTTTCCCATTCTGTCGGTTGCCTTTTAGTTTTGTTGATTGTTTCCTTTGCAGTGAAGAAGCATTTTATCTTCATGAAGACCCAATAGCTCATTTTTGCTTTTAATTCCCTTGCCTTTGGGGATGTGTCAAGTAAGAAATTGCTGCGGCTGAGGTCAGAGAGGTTTTTTCCTGCTTTCTCCTCTAGGGTTTTGATGGTTTCCTGTTTCACAGTCAGGTCCTTTATCCATTTTGAGTTTATTTTTGTGAGTGGTGTAAGAAAGTGGTCCAGTTTCATTCTTCTGCATGTTGCTGTCCAGTTCTCCCAGCACCATTTGTTAAAGAGACTGTCTTTTTTCCATTGGGTATTCTTTCCTTCTTTGTCAAAGATTAGTCGGCCATACTTTTGTGGGTCCAATTCTTGAGTCTCTATTCTATTCCATTGGTCTATGTGTCTATTTTTGTGCCAATACCATGCTGTCTTGATGATTACAGCTTTGTAGTAGAGGCTAAAGTCTGGGATTCTTCAGCTGGATTTTTAGAGGATATTCCAGAGTTCTGTGAGGTTGGTTGGTTTGACATTATACACTATGTGACATAACCAGTAGATCCCACTGTTGACTGCTTCACTTCTTTCATTTTGAGTCATGCCCACTGGATGTACTGCATCTGAAAATTGACTCAAATGTAGGAAATGAACAACAAACTGTTACTTTTGATCGGGGTAATCATCCCCAGCTTCCATCTTTGCCCTTGCACTGTTGTTGTTACAGCTATTGAACAGCACTCTTGCTCCCAGGGATGCAAAGTTCTATTAATCATCTTCACAGCTGCCCTTAGGTCAAGCTCATTTGACTGCCCCTTTGACCTTGCCAATCTTTAGGGTAATTGTGGCTCCTGGCATCTGTCTGTGTTGCTTGGTTTCTGAAGACTTTATCTGCTTCCCCTACTGTAAGCCCTTACAGAGGAGACCACCACTGATTTTCTGATGCTGGTATCTCTCTCACCAGCACATTCATGATGGCCTCGGGGAATAATGTGACCTCTGGGTCCTCCTGTGTAACATAACTGTCTGCTGGATCTTCTGACCTCATATAATATATCTACTCCAGCATGCCTGATTCCCTTGGCTTCTTTGTATGGCAACCCAGGCATTCCTGCCTCACTTAGTTCTGAACATCACTTTTTCAAGGTCTCCAAGAGTCACCCCAGCAGCAAGTTTGCCCCATCTCCTAGGGTCTTTGCTGGAATATACCTTGTTCCGAAGAAAATCAATTGTGCCACATCAAGAATACTTGCTTACATGAGTTTATATTCTGGTATCTTTCATGAAGCACCTTCAAAATTCCATCACAGAGGTATTCTCCTGGCTTAAACCAGTACATACTAGCTAATTCTTTCAAGTAATTTGGTGTATGAGGTCTACTTCCTTCTTTATCAGAACCAATATGGTCATTCTGGGACTTAGCAGCCTGCAGCCAGAAGTAGAGAAGAGGGAAGCTCCTGAGAGGATCACCTGTTTCCTTGGGAAGAGAGCTTTTTGTCTGTTTTATTTTGGTTCAGCAGCCACCACTGTTATTACACATCTGTCATGTGCCCAATCCTTCCATACTTGGTGTCATTGCATCCTCACCAATCAATTAACATGACCATGACTACAATTGTGACCTTCAAGAAGGTAAGGATCAGAGAGGTTAAACCATGTTCCCAAGTTCCCTAGCTGGTAAGTGGTAGAGGGGGAATCTCAATCCAGATCTGTCACATTCCAGAGCCCATGTTCTTTCCACTTTGCTACCAGTTGCTCTCCTCAATAAAGGGTCACTGGTGCAATCTCTGGGGTGGCCAAGAGTCACTCTTATGGAAATTCCTAACAGGTGTTACAGGATGGGGTTAGATTTAAGGGGTTCTGGCAATAGGGGTCCAGTATCTTCAGAGATGCCAGACACCTCTTGGCCTAATGATCCCAGATATAGACAGACTCTGACTGTTCTGTGGACACAAACACAGAATTCTAAAGAGACACACATTTCTCTTCCCAAGGTGTGGATGTGTAGGTATACATCAGCTCTTAATCATACATCATTCAATCCCAAAGAAGGGCTATACAGTTCTGGGAACACACTCACATATACGCACTATTCCCTTCACACATATGCATAAGCATACATGCACACACACTCACATACACACACACACACACACACACACACTCACTCACTCATTCATGCCCTCACACATTTATGTGGACACTGAGGCAGGTGGTAAGAAAGAGGATTCTGGCTGGGTCAGATGAGAATGGCAATGCTAAATGTGGTCTCATCCAGCAGATAACCACCCTGACATGCTGAAAATTCTGCCATTGTCAGCATGGTCTCTGTGGGTGGAGGGGCTGGCCTCACGGATGGGAAGGCAGTGTCCACTCATACCCGCCTGATACAGCAGCAAGCCCAGCAGCCAGAGAAAACCTGAGGCAGCCAAGCTATGCCCATGAACAGCATGGCAGCCAATGGCAGAGCAAGGGCAGCTGCTACCCAGCTAGCATCAGGCCAGTGACCAGCAGCCCGAGGCCACTGAGCAGCACCCCAAGGGCACTGGCACCTCTACCACTGCATATTAGAGCCACATAGTAGGCCTGGCATATGCAGTTCATGTCCTGCAGAAATGAGCTCATCAGCTGCTTAACCAGAGCAGTAGAGCCAGCAGGAAGAACACAGTGCTACCACCAGCCATCACTTGATCAAGCAGCTGCTGGTGGTGGAGAGCACTGCTGTGCCACTACACCACAGCCCAACACAAGACCTACAGTAAAAATGATAGCTCTTTCTCAGGAAGGATAGTCTACTTCTGAATCCCAAATTGCTTGTGGGCAAATGCAGACACATCCTCGGGGGCCTTGGTCAAGACAGTCCCATTCTATGTTTCGGCATCCCCAATTTTCCCAACCATCATCCTGACCTTGCCATAACAAAGCAGAGAATTGGGTGATCATTCAAATACCATTGGAGCTTTGCAACTGTATTAGATCTTTAGCCTGCTGCACAGTTCTGTCTGTGTTTTCACCACAAGGGATAAGGACCTCTTTATAAGGTCTCAGGACAATGTCCTCTTCACCCACCAGGCAATGAATAATCCAGTCCTAAGTCCATGTCTTATTGCTTGTTTTGTTGGATAGCTCCTGATACCACATGTGTTATTTGGATACTGTGAGAAGCACATGATACCAAGATAGAATTAGCTGTGCAAAAATTTATTAGGGTTAACATCTATGAGGGAAATTCAGAAAGAAGTTGGAGTGGCTGAGAGAGCTTACAGAACATGATGCAAGTCTGCCCCCGGTGAGGGGAGAGGAAAGAATGAAAAGCTGGGTATGAGGATTGTAGACAGCATGGGGGTTTTTAGAAAGTTTGACAAAGTTTGACCTCAAGCCAAAGTTGCCCATTAGAGGAGTCTCCCATCTCCCAATACTGTAACTGCCTTAGCATCCGTCAGCCTCTATAGCACATGTTTCTCGCTCATGGGACAAATAACCTTTTTTTGGATTGTTAATTAAACACTGAGTTAAAGCTTTTAGTTTCATCAAAACTTAAAAGCCAGCAAAAGAATATAGAGGTATATATACATACACACACATACAGATCTTAAATACATAGCCCCCCCATCTTGATTTTGCTATGTTTGTGTCATTGCCACAATCCCTATTTTCTTTTGTTCTATATTTTTTTGATTAGTCTTTGAAGTTCTCAAAAAATTCCAAAGATATTATATAAGTGACTTACAATTAAATTTTTATCACCAAATTTTTTATGTTGGGAATACTAGATGCATTGATGTGAAGCAGGGATTGTAAGTGATTTTTCTAATTATATATGTTTTCAGTTATAAACTAGGCATAATTAAAATACAAAATTGTTGTGGTAAAAAAATTTAATCACTCTCCCTGTGGTATTATATTAATGCAGATATCATTTATAGGCTTTTTCAATTATTTTTTTAAGTAATCTCTATGCCCAGTGGGGCTCAAACCACAACCCCAACATCAAAAGTCTCATACTCTACAGAAGAGCCAACCAGGAATCCTTCTTTTTTTTTTAATATAATGATTTAATAGTTCCGTATATTACTCAGTACCCATCAAGATAATGGTGCTCTTGACTTAGAGGCTGGGAAGATGGCAGAGTAAGAGAAACCCAAGGTAATCTCATTCCATGTATACAACTAGGTAACACATCAGCATAAATAACCCAGGAAATGACCCAAAGACTGTCAGAAGAAACTCCACAACTAATGGTAGAAAAGAGGCAACAACTAAGAGGGTAGGAAGAGCAGAGATGTGGTGGGAAGCAAACAAGACTACGGCCATATATAATTGGTGGGGGATGGTGGAGGGGAGTTGCAGACACAGCGAAAGGTGAGAAACAACTATCACATCTGGGAGCCCAGGTAGAAAAATGAATCCCCATAGCATTTGGCATTGAAAGTGAGAGGGGCCAAATTTCCTGAGTTCTTATAACCAGAGGGACTTAAAGCCTAGAATTTTACAAATCAGTAGGCTTGGTTCTGGGAGAGCCTGGAGAGCAATAGGAAGCCAAGTCCTGCCTTTATAAAGACAGCAAAACAAATAGCCAGAGGAGATACAGTGTAGAAGAAACAGTTTCAAAAATGCCTGGGACATACAAGAGGGAGAGTAGTTTACTCAATCCAGAGTGTGTCCTAGACAGAGAATCCTTCAAAAACAAAGGAGCTGGCAGGTGCTATCTCCCTCCCCTGTCCCCCAGCACAAACACATAGCCACTTGAAGAAACCAGCATAGTGCTTATATTCACTACCTAACTTGCTTACGCCAAGCCCTGCCCCCACTGCCCTATGTTGGATCTTCCCTTTGCAGCCATGCTTGCCTCAGTCCCAGTTTTGTGGATCCCCACACTCAGAAGACTGGCAAAAACCTTCCCAACATTGCGGTCCCCCACCTGTGTGTTTTGCAGAGCCTCCATCCTGCTGGCCGTGGTGGTGGCCCCTGCAAAGGATGAGTTGCACACCCTAACCACATGGCCCAGGTCGTAATGGTGGCTATGACAGTTTTCATTTTACAAGCAGACATGCTTGCACCTTGTTATAACTGCGTGCCCCACCCTGGCCAGGGACCAAACACTGCCCACAACAGGCAAAGAGAGCCGCTGCAGACAACTGGACTGAAGAAAAAAGTGGCCAGAACAAAACTGCAGGATTCATGCAACACACATAGGAGACACCCCCTGAGATGCCACATTCTAGGGAACAGGGGATACTGCACTGTAGGACACTACAGGACCCATTCTTCATAAGGTCGTTCCTTTCAAGAGCAGAAGACATAGGTGACTTTCCTGACACAGAGAAGGAGGCACAGAGACTTAGACAAAATGAAAAGACAGAGTAATTTGTCCCAAATAAAAGAACAGGACAAAGCCACAGCTAGAAATATAAATGAAACAGATATAAGTAACACACCTGATAGAGAATTTAAAGTAATAAATACAAAGATACTCACTGGACTTGAGAAAAGAGTGAAGGACATCAATGACACCCCTAACAAAGAGATAAAAAGGAACCAATCAGAGATGAAAAATACATTAAATGAAATTAAAAATACATTAGATGGAATAAATAGCAGGCTAGAGGAATCAGAGGAACAAATCTGTGACCTGGAAGACAGAGTAATGAAAAGTAATCAGGCTTAGCAGGTGAGAGAAAAAAATTATGCAAAATGAGAACAGACTTAGGGAACTCAGTATCTCCATCAAGTGTAATAACATTCGCATTACAGGAATCCCAGAAGGAGAAGAGAGGGGAAGAGGTGGGGGGCAGAATATTCATTTGAATAATAGCTGAAAACTTCTCTAATCTGGGGAAGGAAACAGATATCCAAATCCAGGAGGCACAGAGATCCCCCAACAACATCAACCCAAGGAGGTGTACACCTAGACCCATAGTAAGTAAAATGGCAAAAAGTAGCAATAAAGAGAGAATTTTTTTTTAATTAAAATCAGCTATATGCTAACTGCACTGGAATAAAAGTAAAATAAAATAAAATAAAATAAAATAAAATAAAATAAAATAACCAAAAACAAAAAATAATTCAACAAAAACAGCTACAGAATATAAGACAGGTGAATACAAGGGAAACCCCATTAAGTTATCAGGAGGTTTTTCAGCAGAAACTTTGAAGGCCAGAAGGGAGTGGCATGATATATTCAAAATGCTGAATGGGAAAAATCTATAGCCAAGAAAATTCTATCCAGCAAGACTATCATTCAGCATAGAAGAAGAGATAAAGAGTTTCACAAATGAAGGCTAAAGGAGTTCATAACCCCTAAATTAGCCCTAAAAGAAATGTTAAGGGGGACTCTTTCAGTGGAAAGAAAAAATTAAGTAGAAGTATGAAGAATAGGAAACACAAAAGCAGTAAAAAGAAGTATATCTATAAAAATCAGTCAAGAGAGTCACAAAATAAAAGGATGTGAAATATGACACTATTTACCTAAGACATGGAGGGGAGAGGAGTAAAGAATGGGTTCAAACTCAAGCCACCATCAGCTTAGTACAGGCTGCTATATTCAGAAGATGTTATATATGGACCTAATGGGGTAACACAAATCAAAAACCAGTAATAGACATGCAAAGAGTAAACAAGAAGGAATCCATGTATACCACTAAAGAAAGCCAGCAAATTATGAAAGAGGTCAAGAGGATAAAGAGTCAGAGAAAAACTACAAAAACAGCCACAAAATAAGTGATAAAATGGCAATAAATACATACCTACTAATAATTACTTTGACTGTAAATGGACTAAATGCTTCACTCAAAAGACATAGGATAACAGAATGAATAATTAAAAAAAGACCCATCCATATGCTGCGTATAAAAGACTCATTTCAGACATAAAAACACATGCAGACCAAAAGTGAGGATGTAGAGAAACATTAATCATGCAAGTGGATGTCAAAAGAAGACCAGGGTGACAATACTTATATTGGACAAAATTGACTTTAAAACAAAGACTGCAACAAGAGACAAAGAAGGATACTAATAACAAAGGGGACAATCCAACAAGAAGATATAACAATTGTAAATATCAAAGAAAAAAATCAAAAATTGAGGTAGGCATTGCTATAAACTTTCCTCTTACACCCTCTTTTGTTGCATCCCAAAGATTTTGGGCAGTTGTGTTTTCATTTTCATTTTTCTCCACATAATTTTTTATTTCTTTGATTCTTGGTTGATCCATTCATTGTTTAGAAGCATGTTATTTAACCTCTTTATATTTGTGCTTTTTACAGATTTTTTTCTTGTGGTTGATTGCTAGCTTCATAGTGTTGTGCTCAGACAAGATGCATGGTATAACTTCTGTTTTTTTGAATTTGTTGAGACTTTTTTGTGGCTTAATATGTGATCTAATCTTAAGAATGTTCTTTATGCACTTTAAAAGAATGTGTATTCTGATGTTTTAGGGTAGAATGTTCTGAATACATCTGTTAAATCCATCTGGTCCAGCATGTCATTCAAAACCACTGTTTTCTGGGGCACCTGGGTGGCTCAGTCAGTTGAGTGTCCGACTTCGGCTCAGGTCATGATCTCATGGTTTGTGAGTTTGAGCCCCATGTCGGGCTCTGTGCTGGCAGCTCAGAGCCTGGAGCCTGCTTCAGATTCTGTGTCTCCCTCTCTCTCTGTCCCTCTCCCACTCGCTCTGTGTGTGTCTCTCTCTCCCTCTGTTTGAAAAATAAATGAAAACATTAAAGAAAATTTCTAAAAAAAAAAACCCAAACCACTGTTTTCTTGTTGATTTTCTGTTTAGAGGATCTGTTCCTTGATGTAAGTGATGTGTTCAAGTCCCCTACTATTATTGAATTACTATCAATCAGTTCCCTTATTCTTGTTATTAACTGTTTTACATATTTGGATGTCCCATGTTGGATGCATAAATATTAAAAATTGTTATATCTTCTTGTAGTATCCTCAGATATCATTTCTATAGATGCACTGCAAGCTTCAGCCTTTCTATCAATTTTGCTGTACCAGCTTTTTTTTTTTTCTCCGATTGTCATATGTATCTGTTTATACAGGCTTGAGGTAGGTGACTTTACCTGCATCTGCATCTTTAATGGATTCCATCTAGTTGTTTTAATTTCTGTCAAAGTACAATGCTCATACGATTCAGTACTAAATGTCTAGTGCCTAAATACTCAACATTATCTCAGTTATAACTTTTCCAAGATTATAATTTCATATGTTTGTTTTCTTTTTGTTACTTTTGTTATCTGAAATCTTTCTATTTTAACCTGGATTTCTATAAACCCAGGTTATACCTGTTATACTCAAGTCATATTATACATAAAATACACTCTTAATGATACAAATGTTTCTGGCAGGTGACTCAAAGAGCATAAGGACTTTTATAACCAAAATCAGTTTTCTCCTAAGCAAAATTCACATGTCTTTCTTTTCAAATGATTTCTGAGACATTCTACACTAGAATTGATTCCACTTGTCTGTTATCATTTTATACAAATGGCCCATCTCCAAGGAAATGATCAAATCAACCATGAAAAAAATCCACACTGACATTAATATTGGCATTAGTATAGCAGAAAATAACGTACTCTGTTCTTTCTCAGTTGGATAAACATAAACTTAGACAAGACATAAACATTTTCAGTAAATACCATGAGGAGTTAATTTCCTTTCAATTCTTTATGAAGAGAAGGAATTTATCATGAATGAAATTCACATATGAGTCATGTTCTTTACCAATTCTCAATGCAATCTTTGCAGATTGAAGTAACTATATATGAGTCGCATGTAGTCCCTTTGTTTGTTGCAGTAGACCTGGCTTTTGCCCTTCTAAAGGAACATGGGTGAGATCATGGATGAAACTAAACAACTCATTTTTGGACTTTTGGCTTAAGGTCTCTAGTAGAAGCCACCCTGAAAAAAACTATTCCATCTCTCATTTTCAAGCATCCTACCTAGTTCATGTCTAATTTTCAAGGGTAAAGGCAATTACCAACCAAGGAACATAACTGCATTCATTAGAAGTTTAGATATGAAAGGAAAAGAAAGGAGATTCACCAAAGATGAGTCTGAGAACAGTAGAAGAACAAAGTAATAACCAAAGAAAGTAAATGAGTTTCTATGCCTTGCCATTTATTCTTACCTTTTTAAAAATATTTAAACCTACAAGCCACTATGGTGACATTATCATGTTTCTGAAGATTCCATTTTCCATCAAGATGTACAGCAGCCCCAGGTTGGTAACAGATTTAGGGAGGAAGTCTTATATATCCTCTTAATGAGTAAAGATCCATAATTCCATGGAGAATCATCTTACTAGCTAAAATTGTTTGTAAATTATGATGAATACACACTTATCTAAGGAGAGGATTCACAGCTTTCAAGTCCTTATCTTATCTACAAAAACGACTACATTAAATAAATTAAGGATTATTGTTATACTTCCTTTGTGTTTGTTTCACACCCCCTCCACTTCCTGTCATATTTTACTGACATTTTGTAGAATTTCTGTAACACTGTGGAAGTACTTGTTTTTGAACTTCTCAACTTGAAAGTCTGGTGCACCTTTCACTTTTCCTCAGATTCAAATCTTTGCTTTCAAAAGATTCTTTCACCTCTACTTCACCGAGAAGATGTCACATGAAGTGATCATTCCAATTTAAAAGTGTTTTTTCTCTAAAAAAGATAATTCCCTCTTTCTCAGATGACAAGTTCTTCATGTTCTTCAGTATTTATTTATCCATTCAGGACATCAATCACATTTCTTCAAGTTCCTGAGGATTGCAGCTATCACACTTACTACATTCCCTCAAGTCTCATCAATTCTACCTATAACTTAATGCAACTTGTTCTTTCTTGTGAAATTCACCTCTTCCTTTCTCCTGTACCAATACGTACTTCAAAATTTATACCAACCGAAACACCAAATAGAATGAGTCTAACTCTTACAACAGTGAAGAATGCATAATTAAGGCTCATTTTAGTATAATATGTTATACTGTACTTCAACATAAATCAAAGAAATATAATTAAAGTAACAATGCTGTTCATTTATTCACTTAAAAACTGGCAAAGATTTTTTTAAATATGTTTATACCAATATAGTTGTGGGTGAGTGCATATTGGTACTTAAATCTGTTGGTGAAACCATACATAAAAATTAACTCAAAATGGATTAAAGACCTAAATGTGAACCTGAAACCATAAAAAACCCAAAAAGAGAACACAGGCAGTAACTTCTCTGACATTAGCTGTAGCAACATTTTTCCAGGTATGGCTTGTAAGGCAAGGGAAACAAAAGCAAAAATTAACTGTTGGGGCTCCTTGAAACAAAGATTTTGCATAGTGAAGGAAGCCATCAACAAAATCAAAAGGCAACCTAAGAAATAGGAGAAGATATTTGTAAATGATATATCAGATAAGGGGTTAATATCCAAAATATACATATAGAACTTAAACAACTCAACATCAAAAAAGCTAAAATAAATTCTATTAAAAAATGGGTAGATGACCTGAATAGACATTTTTTCAAAGAAGACATACAAACGGCCAACAGACACATGCAAAGATGCTCAACATCACCAATCATCAGGGAAATGCAAATCAAAAACCACAATGAGATATCACCTTACACCTGTCAGAATGGCTGAAATTTAAAAAAATAACAAGTGTTAGCAAGGATGTGGAGAAAGAGAAACCCTCATGTACTGTTGACGAGAATGTAAACTGACATAGCCACTATGGAAAACAGTATGGAGACTTCTCAAAAAAATTAAAAATAGAAATACTACATGATCAAATAATTCTACTACTGGGTATTTATCCAAAGAAAACGAAAACACCAATTTGAAAAGATATATGTACGCCTATGTTTACTGAAGCATTAGTTACAATGCCAAGATATGGAAGCAAACTAAATGTCCATCAATAGACAAATGAAAAAGGAAGATGTGTACACATTCACACACACACACACACACACACACACACACACACAGGAATATTATGCATCCATAAAGAATCGAGCCCCGTGTCGGCTCTATGTTAACAGCAGGAGCCTGCTTGAGATCCTCTCTCCCTCTCTCTCTGCCCCTCCCTGGCTCATGTGCATGTTTTTTCTCAAAGTAAATAAATAACATAAAAAAGATGAGATGTTTCCATTTGCAACAACATAGATAGACCTATTGGGTATTATGCTAAATGAAAGAAGTCAGACTGAAAAACACAAATACTAAATTATTTCACTCATATGTGGAATCTAGAAAACAAAACAAATGAATAAACAAACAAAAAGCAGAATCAGACCTATAAATACAGAAAGCAAACTCAAAGCCACCAGAGGGAAGAGGAATGGGAGAATAGGCAAAATGAGTGAAGGGGAATGGGAGATACAGGCTTTTAGTTATGGAATGAATAAGGAATGAAAGGCACAGCATAGAGAATATCGTCAATGATACCGTGATAGCATTGGATGGTGACAGATGGTAGCTAAACTTGTGATGAGCATAGCATTATGTATAGAGAAACTGAATCTCTATGTTGTACACCTGAAACTAATGTAACATTATGTGTCAACTCTACCCCCCCAAAAAAAATTTTTAGAAGAAATCTGCTGGTGACAGTGTAAATAAGTAGTCTTTCTGGGGAAATATGACCATATGCTGAAGGTGTCTTTTCAGGATATAAGTCTTTATTTCAGAATGACACTTTTCCAAGTTTGCCGAATAAAAAAACACATAAGACAAGTGGGAAAAGATGAATACATAAAGATGTTTATTTTAGCACTGGTTTTAAAAGCAAAATTAGTAAGCAATCTAAATGATAAGGAATAGGGAGTAAATAAAATAAGTTTGATAGTGGCATACCAGAAAACACCATGAAATTTTAAAGTCATATTTTAAAATTCATCTAATAACCTAGAAAATGCTTACAAAACTTACTTGAAAAAATGGGTTATAAAACACTCTGCATAGCACCTGTGTTTTAAAAGTATACCTATATACACTTCTGGAAATATATAAACCAAAATATTAACTTTTCTTTTCATTCTAGATGATAGAATTCTGACTGATGTATTTTCTCTTGCATTATATCATTTCTAAATTTTATAAGAAAAAGCTAGATTTGCATTTTAGACATAAAAAATCAGAAAAAATTGAGTTATCTTAAAACATATTCTAAAAAGATGACTGAATAATCTACAATCAAAAAAATTTACTAAAAAAAGAAACAAATAGTTTGAAAATTTTATAGTTGAAAAAGATTTTAAATGGAAGGTAATGTTACACTAATTTGCAAAGTCTACAGCTAGTGATAGAAAAGTATTAAGGTAAACCTTCTTTTTCTAAAGCCAGGGTTCTTTACAGGTCCATGTGAACCTAAAAGGTTTCTGCTCAAAGTAACGTCGTTATAAGGAAAGCAGTGATTTACTTTTAAAAGTTGTCTTCATTTATCAGAAATATTAGAGTCTTGGGGGGAGGATGGCATGTCATTTTGAAAGTTTGATTATCTTTAGAGAAAGAATCAGCTTTCTCTAATAAGATACAAAGAAATTGAACTATTTTGTGAGTTTTGCATAAAGATAAAAACAAAATAAATGTGAAAGAGCTTTATAAGCTGAAAAGTCAGTACACACTTATTTTATTAATAATGTTAAAAATATTTAAGTGGAACATTTTCTCTTTTTGCTACCTAGGACCTCAAATAGTAAGTCTCAATGCAATGTCCTAAATGTGGTACCATCAAGAGCCAGATGTTCATTCTCTTGAACTTCTGAAACCTTACACACCAGAGTTTCTTTGTTTTCCCCCAAATCCTTTTCTCATGACATTCCAGGAACTTACATTCCAGGACATTCCTCACACTTTCAGAGAGTCCATGCTTTTCATAAACCTTGCTGAGACTCCTCTAGTCTAAGCAAAATGATTGACATGGCTGGAGAAAAAATTCACTAGAATCAATGGTGCCAGGCTGGCTATACCTTCCTGCAGAAGAAATCAAAACATGGCCCAGCTCTTACGCCTAAGAAGGAAGACAAAACATGCATTCTGGCATAGAGCAAATGATGGGATTAATTATATCCACATGGATGAAGGAATTTAAAGAAGCAGTTCTATTACTCAAAAATACCTATCAAAGGGGCGCCTGGGTGGCGCAGTCGGTTAAGCGTCCGACTTCAGCCAGGTCACGATCTCGCAGTCCGTGAGTTCGAGCCCCGCGTCAGGCTCTGGGCTGATGGCTCGGAGCCTGGAGCCTGCTTCCGATTCTGTGTCTCCCTCTCTCTCTGCCCCTCCCCCGTTCATGCTCTGTCTCTCTCTGTCCCAAAAATAAATAAATAAATAAATAAATAAATAAATAAATAATACCCATCAAAATCATGAATGCTAAGAAATCCCAAGGAACTTACGAAAATCTAAATATCTCCCAAAGAGGCACATAATTTTAGTGACAGAAAAACATTTATGCTTCATTACTCTTTTAAAGAATCCTGCTAGCAAAAGACATCAATATTTGTTTGAAAATAGGATGAAAGCCATATTTGGCAGGAGCACATTTGAAATTTTTCCAGAATGTATTTTTGTTCTCAGTGGAACAACAGAACTTGGCCTTACTCCAGTTTTAGAAAGGCACACACATATTCATATATGTACATGTTTATGTCAAAGTAAATGAAAAGTATAACTTTAATAGATATTCCTCCCTGCTACCTCACCCAAGTCACTTTTTATTTCCCTAACAGATGAGTAGACATAACTGCTAATGACTTGGATGGTTATAAGAGCTGTATTGATGCTTTGAAGGGCTCTTGGAAGGGGGAGAGGGAGGTGAGATTTTGTCAGGTATCCTTTTCTACTGTGCTTTTATACATAATATGTATCTATGAAAACATACAGTTTATAAATATCATATTGTCTCAATGGTCTGAAACTTGCTTATTTATGCTTAGAAATATGTCTTGAGAACTATTTTTCCATTTTGAGTACTTATAATAATTATGCAGAAGGTCCATTACATAATACTAACTGACATTTATTGAACACTTATGTGCAAGACACTTTTGGTGTTTTACTTGTGTTGTTTCCTTTTTAATTCTTACAAATAAGTTATATATTCTTATCATTGTCATTTTACAGATGAGAAAATCAAGTCACAGACAAGTTTAGCTACTTCCCTAAGGTCACACTGTAAGGAAACAGCAGAGTTGGGTTTTGAATCCAGATGGTCTACAGTATTTCACATGATTCTCTTAATAAATACCTAAGATTCCTTAAAAATATTCCCTCATTAGTAGACAATTAGCTTATTACAAGTTTTTTTTTTTTTTTAATGAACATTGTTGCAGTAAACTTCCTGGTCTCAACCTCTTTATGTACACAAATGAGCACCCTCTAAATGCACACACCTAGAACTGAAATTCCTGGTGGAAAATTAACCATAGGCCATCCTTTAGTATTTAGTTTTGTTTTTGTTTTTTTCACAGTACAAAAAGGTGCTTTTATTAAAGCACAGGAACAGGACCTGTGGGCTGAAAGAGCTGCCCTGGGATTGTGAGGAGTGACTGATGATAAACTTTTCAGTTAGTGGGGCCTGGGATAAGTAAGTCTGTAAGGAATTTGTGTATGTTGAAAGTGAGGTTTCAGGAAGACAGACCTAGATTCAAATTATGTTTTTCTACTTAAGGTTTTTGGGGAAAAGGTCTCTCTGAACATGTTACGTGAAATGAAAATAATGACTACTAGTCTCAAAATTTTGTTGGAGGTTAAATGAATTAATGCAAGCAAAGAATTTAATCCAGTGCCTAATACAGAGTGGGCATTCATGATAATCATCATTATTAACTTCAGTGGGAAACCTCTGAATCCTAAGTCCACCTCCATTTCATCCTACAGTGTCTTACAACTCATGCATTATTCCTTCCCTTTATAGTGTTAGCAATCATTTCTTTTTCTGCCTCTCTCTCTTTGGATTTTAAGTTTCCTGATAGAAGGGACTATAGCTTCTATATGTGTCTGCAAAAGTACCGGGAAGGTACCTAGTATTATTCATGTTTTATGAATGAATAAACAATGGAGGTACAGAAAATAAATCTCAGAGTGCTCTATCTAATTCTTCCATATCTTTTTGACCATCTGATCTAAGAATCTCTGAACATGTTAATTTCTTTACATTCCTTCCATTCAAAAATAGGTATCTTCCTTTGTCTCATTATTTTGTGGGTCAATTGATTTAAAAAAAAAACTGAAGAAGAGATAACTAATTCTAAAAAGATAAAATCTCTCTACAATATATAATTAGGCCAAATCAAAAGCAACCAAAAATTTTTGACACTTAGTGTTCTGATCTGATCAAGATGACAACTGTACAGGTTCTTCAAGCCACAAAGTAAAAATGTAGTTCCAGCTCTCTCATTTAGGTATGCACATTGATCAAAATAAGTGGAGGGGGAGAAATTTCCATTCCTTCTCTGTTGTATAGACACAGCATGAAGTTGTTGCAGTTTGTTTTATTGTCTGCCTGGAGGAAAAGTCATTTTGTTGTTTTAATAATACATTGAGATGGTTTAATGATGGATGGGGCTTCAGAGCTCTTAATCAGCTTACCACAATGAGTAGCATAAACTGAACCTGTGTAGCTATAACAGGTTCAGAGATGAGAAGATGCAGAAATGAGAAGAAATGCCACCTAATTTATAATGAACACGCTAACATCACTTATGACTTTATCATATGCCTTCAATATTTGTTTCATTAGTTTTGTAAGTTTTTTTTCTGTCCTCTTCTCCTGTCTACTTTTTATTCTCACTTCGTTCATTTCATTATATTCTGTGTGTTCACAACTGATTCCAACCCCTATATTTGGAAATCCTCTCATTTGAATAAAAATTGGGGATTCAGTCTTATTAAGGTCAAAGGAAAAAAAAAAATACCTGCAGCTGAATGTGTGTGCTTGCCAAAGTACAAAAGCGAAATGAAATGTAGGGAAAGTATCAAAAATGAGAATGAAAAGAAATACATGAGTGCAGGAAATTGTAAGTGGTCTGGGCTTCATTTGTCTGCTGTGTGTAACTTTTCCCCTTTACCACAAATCATTCTGTATTTGTACATAGCATAATTTGGTATAAGAAAACTGTGAGAGAATTTAAGGATGCAGTAGAGAGTTAGGGGCTAGGTTCATTCCCAACATTTATTTTCAGTGTTGGGTAGTAAAGGGTTTATCCCACAGAACCTAGAGAAAGCATTTATCCAGAGTGCAATGATAGGGCTTGAAGAGACAAAATGTAAAAGAACAAGAAACAGAGTCCTGTCCGTGATCAGGTGCAAACTTGGAAAGTAGCTCTGGCAGCTTCTGCCAAAAAAGCAATACCGTATGGCAGAGGCAGATGTCCAAATGGCCCAAATAATCAGCCCCAATCCTACCATCATGTACTCGAAACACCCATTAAGGGTTGGTGCACAGCAGCCTTGATCCTGTGCCCACTGTGATATGCTCCAACTCTACTTCCAAAAAGAGTGGTTACTTCTGACTCCTCTCCTACTAACCACCACACTAATGAATTGTTCCTTTAACTGTCATGCAAGATCTTGAAAGAAATAATTGGCTTAGTATAGAAAAAAGAAATGCTAAAATTGAATCTTCAATACCATAAAAAATCTCCCAGTGTCATATATCAAAGTTCTAAAACAAAAGTATAATTAGTAGGTGCTCTAGTGGATAACATATGTATAGTGCAGTTTCTACATTAAGGTTAGTGCCTTAGTCTTGCAGAATCAGTAAAACTCTCAGCTGTAGGAGATGCCTCTGTCTCAGTTCTCTAAAGACGCTGGTCTCATGTAAGGTTCCTGGTTGTTTTGCATCACTGTATAGCTAGGATCTATGACCAACACCAATCCATAGCATGCCAGGCATTTCCTCGTATTCGTATCGATAAATATTTTCATAGAAGTCTTAATATGTTTGACAGTCATTGTTCAGTTTTACAAACCTTGTGTAGAATCTGTATTCATTAAACCACTGTGGCTGTAAGCACAGTTACTCCTAATTTGACATATCCAAAGCCAAAATGTATGGCGGTTTATTAATTTCCGATTGGTGTTATGTATGTGCTCTCAGTAACTTATTGCTTGGACAGGTTTGCTTTCTGAGATGTTTTCCAACTACCCAGGAGTTAATTGATTATACTTAGTTCTTGGATAGTCCTCTAAAATCATTTGCCGGATTGACATCACAGTGTTATGTACACATCTGTGAGTCAATGAGGTATGCTTTACTAAAGCATTTATTCATCTACGTAATCATTTACAAATCACTTAACTGAACACACATTTGTGCTGAGGCAGTGTGATAGACCTGGAGCTGTGAAGACACACCTTATTCACATTACAATCTGGGGGAGAGAGATAAATGCATAAACCAATGGGTACAACATGTCTATACACTGTAAAAAAGATACCACAGGAGAAGAAAGGAATGGTCAGTTCTACTTGGGGAGAAGGAATACCCATTTCTACAGCTCAAGAATTCCCGGAGTACCATTAAAAGAATATCAGACGCAGCTAAAATGTGTTATGAAACTGAATCTCCAAATATATAGAATAATGTCCAAAAAGGATATTCAGAGAGCTCTCCAGAACTCTGCCCTTGTCCCTATCTAAGTGAACTCATAACTTGCAAAATGTTCATCTCAATTAGGAAAATAAAGAAAAATAATTGTTTCCTAGTATCTCTTCCAGATACCCCCATACTCTTCTCCCATTGTGTTTTACCTCCCCGTCAAAATGTAGTAAAGCCAATCTTTCCAGTGAATAGTTAACAGCTTGCTCACTTCGGAAGGAGGTCAATGAAATGTATGCATTTTGTACATTTTTACCTGCCAAAATTATAATTTAGGAGATTAATTTTTGTATATTTATTCTACTTTAAAGTTATTCTTTTTAAAAAAGCATATTTTCAAATCCTTTCGCCAATATAAAGTTTAAAATATTATATATTAAATATTCTCTGTGGAACACATCTTGGTACTGTAGCTCCTCATCTTTAATCCTTTAAACAAATTCAGGATAACATTATACCATATGGTAATAATTGCTAATGCTTTCTATTAAGTTTTTGATGATTTTCATGTTTCAGATATGCAAATTCCATTTTGTGGTACCTTTTTTGTTTTTTTAAAGTAATCATCAATAGAATTAAGTCATTTTTAGTTGTCAGACATGCAAAGGCTAGTAACAGAACATTTGTTAGCTGGTCCACAGGATTCTCAAGTTGAGAGTAATGTGATTATTTATAGCATAAAATCTCTAAAAAAGTATGAAACTCTATTTTATATTTTCACCTTCCTGAAGTCTAGAAAAATTGATCAGTTGGGATAGTTCATATTCTATTTCCTGTAAGAAATAAGGTCAGTAAATAAATATTAGAACTTTTCCTTATGGCAGACATCATAAAATTCAATCCTAAGAAAAAGAGGTTCGATCTACACATGAACATACACAATGCATGGCCATTAACTTAATAATAAGAAGGAAGACAAGGATTATTTAACCTATATGGTCAGATGAAGTTTTTGAAATCATTAAATAATGTCTGCATTTTAGTAAAACAGGCAGAAAGACATCTGAAGTAATATAATCACTCATCATCCTTTCCCCGATAACAACCACTGTTTTCTTATAAAAAAAAAAAAAAAAAAAAAAAAAAAAAAAAAAACGGCACTAGTAAACTATTACCGTTCAAGGAAAGAAAATTTCAACTAAAATCACTTTCATAGAAATAGAAACCACTATGACATGATGCTAAAGAATAATAATGAACAAACCACAGTGCACAGAAATGCTCAAATTTTTGCAAAATTCCTTCCTCCATTAAATATATTAATACATTTAATTATTTTCATAGTAATAGGCATCGCAAAAAATTAAAATGCCCTTCAAAAAGAAATGTTATCAAGGACAACATGCATGTTTAGTACATGTTATGCGTATTTCCCAGCCTGCGATAATGCCATCAAGGATGTGGGGAGAATAGGGTGACACTGTGAGTGATCAAATTAAAACCAAAACAAACAAGTAAGCCTTGTTTGTTTACTTGTTAGTCACAAGGTAGTAGCAGCAGCAGGGGACCGGGCTGGGGTGGGGGGTGGGGAGGGAGTGGCAAAAATGTGCTTTTTAATCTTACCTCCTACTGTCCCATAGGAAATATGTTGATCCTTGTGCAATTAGTTCCCGCAAAAACCTACCTAAGGAACGCTGGTATTTCTTTACTTTCCAGAAACTATTATAATGATATCTTTAATTATTATGAAGCTTCCACCAAGAAGTTCGGGCTGCTACATCAACAATTAAGACATCACCATCGTAAACAATAATAGTTAAAATCACATAAAGCTCATGGTACAAAACAGCAGCAGAGTACAATGGCACATTGAAGGAAAGGGGTCCTTTTTGCAGTTCTCCCTGTAATGTGGCATTACAGAGACATTCTCTGAAGTTCAAAACCATTTTAAAAAGCATCACCAATTTACCAACGACAAGATGCCCACAGGTTGATCTATGGAAATTTGCTGTCATATTCGGGAGACTTATCTACTACCCGTTGTCTCCTTTATCAGAAGTTTCAAAAAATAGTGTAATGCCAAATAAAAGAGGAAAGAACCTGTCAACAGAGTTTCTGACGGAACAGAGAATGCTTGTAGGATTTTAATAATTCTGTCTCCTTTTTGCATATTCCCTGCTTGTGATGATTAGTAAGTTGTGTAACCTATTTATAGTTTTATGTTAGCATCTGTGAACAAGGAGTAAAATTGTTTCTGATACTGGAGAATTGCTTTAAGTTGTACACATTACAGATTCTATTTATCTACCAAATAATTCACATAACCCTCCCCACAAATCCAATATTTACCCAGGAATACCATCTCTTCGGTTTGAAATTCATTTTTTCTTTTATATACTTTAAGGAAATAATTCAGTGACTTCTTCCTTATAGAAATGCCAAATATCTTTTCTTTTTTAAATAAATTAAACTTTTTTATCAAGATCTATTCCACACACCATAAAGTGAGCAGAGTATACGTGTACGGCTTGATGAATTATCACAGTGTGAACGCACCCATGTAATCCCATTCTGATATAATTTATCAGAACAATCCCAGCATCACAGAAGCCTCCTTCCTATCTGCTCAAGTCATTATGTTACTTCCAAAAAAGTAACCAATATGCTGCCTTCTGTAGCCAGCAATAAGTCCATACTATGCCTAGTCTTTCTAGAACTCTTCTTTTGGTCCACATTATGTTTGTGAAATTCATCCATTATGCTATATGTAGCAGTAGTGATGTTATTTTATGACATTACTTATATGCCACTTCATGTGGCATCACAATTTATTTACAATTTATATTACAATTTATTTGTTCATACCAGATTTTAGGTTGTGGGTACAAACATTCTTGTACATGTCATTACAGGCACACAAGTCTTCATTTCTGTTAGGTACGTGTCTATGGTAGAACACCAGTTCATAGAATTTGTGTACATCCAGCTCCAGTAGATATTTCTACACGGTATTCCAAAGTGACTGACTCATTTTACATAACCACCGTCTGAATGCAAGTGTTCCAGCTGCTCAATATCCTCATCAAGAATTTTCATTTTCATCTTTAAAATTTTTTAACTTTAATTTTTAAGTTAATTCATTCTATTTCATTTTTAATACTATCTCATTTGGGTTTAATTTGAATTTCTCTGATTAACGATGTTGAGCAACTCTGTATAGGCATACTGGACATTTGAATATCTTCTTTTGTGAAATGCCTCTCAATACTTTTGCCCATCATTTTTTTTTTTTTAGTTTATTTATTTATTTTGAGAAACGGGGGAGGGGCAGAGAGAAAGGGAGAGGGAGAGAATCCCAAGCAGGATCCACACTGCTGGTGGAGTTCATGAACTCATGAACTGTGAGATCATGACCTGAACCGAAATCGAGAGTTCAATGCTTAACCGACTGAGTGACCAAGGCGCCCCGCCCATCGTTTTTAAATTGTCTGTATTTTTCTTACTGATTTAAAGGAGCTCTCTGCATACTCCTGATGTGAGTCCTTTTTCAGGTATATATACTGCCAACATCTTCTTCCACTCTGGTTTTTCTCTTTCTTACTGTTGACTTAACGAATGCAAGCAATCAATTTTAACAAAGTCCACTTCAGAGGTCTTTATTAGAAAAGTTTTATGTAGATAATTTAAGAAATATTTATCAACTCCCAAACTATGGAAACTTTCTCCTTTGTTATCTTTTAGAAAATGTATTGTTTTACCTTTACATCTAGGTCTACAGTCCACTGAGACATGATTTATTTTTTTAATAATTTGAAGTAGGACTCAAGATTAAGATTTTCTTTATGTGGGGGCGCCTGGGTGGCTTAGTCGGTTAAGCAACTCTTGTTTTCGGCTCAGGTCATGATCTCGCTGGTTTCATGAGTTCAGGCCCCACATAGGCTCCAAGCTGTTAGTGGGGAGCCTGCTTGGGATTCTCTGTCTCCCTCTCTCTGTCCCTCCCCCCACTTGCACTGTCTCTGTCTCTCTCAAAATAAATAAATAAACTTAAAAAAAATTTTTTTAAAGATTTTCGTTATGTGGATATCCAGTTGACCTAGAGCCATTTATTGAAAAGAACATCTTTTTCCTATTGTACTGAAGAGGGACTTTATCATAATTCAAGTGACTGTAACTTGGTGCTGTGTGTTGCTTTATCTATTCTCACTCCATTATATACTGAATAATTACTTAATTCCTGAAGATTTAGAAGTCTAGATATTTTACAATGTAAGATTCCTCACTTTTTTCAAGATCGTCATTTCTTCTTGGTCCTTAGCTTCTCAATATATAATGTAAATTCAGCTTATCAATTTCCACCAAAAAAAAAGGATAAAATTTGCATTGGAATTCCATTTAATGTATAGATCAATTAGGGTACATTTAATAGCATTACAATATTGGATTTTCCAGTCCGTGAATATGGTACCTCTTTCCATTTATTTAGCCTTCTTTAATTTCTCTCATATTTAATAGTTTTGTTTGTAAGGAGTTTGCCTAACTTTTGTTAGATTCATTCCTAGTTATTTGATACTTTTAAGCTATTCTTAAAGGTATCATTATATAATTTTTCTAAATTTTGTTTATATTTAGAAATTAATTCGATATTTATGGTTAGTATCATATACAGAAACACCATGTTCAGAAGATGAATTTGCTAATTCATTTTTACTAATTTTTAAAAAGTATATGCAAATAATGACAATTTTATTCCTCTCTCTCAATACTGTTACATTTATTTAGCTCCACTGCACTGAACAACATCTTCAGAAAAATGATGAATAGAGGAGACAGTGGTATTCTTATCTCACTTATCTCAAGGGACAGTTTTCAATATTTAACTATTAAATAGGATATGTTTGCTGTCGGTTTTAGTTGGCACCTTTTATGAAAATTACTAATTTTCTAAAACTTTTTATCATGAAAAGATGTTAGATTTCATCAAATACCTGTTCTGCATCCATTATAATTATTATATGACATATTTCTCCTTAATTCTGTTAACATGATTGGTTTTTGAATGTTAATCTCATGTTGAATTCCCAGGATAAATAGGCCAAATAATTTTATTTGCATTTTCTACACGATTTTCAAATATGAGAAAAATGTTTCATTTTGTTTCATTTTCATTTTTCATTTAATGAAAAATGTTTCATTAAAACAGAACCTTTTAATAATCTATCTTAGGGCTCCTGGGTGACTCAGTTGGTTAAGCATCTGATTTCGGCTCAGGTCACGATCTCACAGTTCATGAGTTCCAACCCCACATTGGACTCTGCATCGGGCTCGCTTCTATCAGCGCATAATCCACGTCAGATCCTCCAGCTCCCTCGCTCTCTGTGCCTCCCCTGCTCTCACATGTGCACTCTCTCTCTCAAAAATAAATAAACATTTAAAAAAATAAATAAAAAAATAAAAATCTATCTTATTTTCAGCAAATTTCTGACACCTTTTTATAAGACATACAACGTCACCTGCTATAGATATCATCACGGGTTTTGCTTTACCCTCAGGTATGCTTTTGCAATGACCTGAAGAATTCACATTTTCTTTGTCCACTATAGCTCTATTATCTAGAAACTGGTCTCTGAGTGCCTTAATATAGGAATTAATATGAAACGTATATGAAATGTATACATATGTATATGTATATTTATCTTATTGTTGGAAAAAGGCTTGATTTTAAACCAGTGATTAAACTATATTGACCTAGTAACTGGCTTTTAAGTATATACATGGCCTTTGTATAATCAATTCTAATGTCCACTTTAAAACATTGGTAAAGTCTAGAATAATAAGCAAATTTGTCTAAGTTTCCTCAAATCTCAGAGTAGTAATCAACTTTTAAGCACCTTCTTCCACCCATCTTCCACTTCTAGATGGCAAAGTTCAGGCAAACAGGAAGATATGGTTTCTGAAGAGTCCACAAAACAACACAGAAAAAAAACAAAAAATAACCACACAGATATAGAGATAGAGATAGAGATAGAGATGATAGAGATACATATAAATATAATATACATATAAATATAATATACATATAGATATACATATAGATATAAATATAGATATAGATATGGGCTCAATCACTTTAAAAACATGGTTTTTCCTTCTCCTATACCTCCAACATTTGGAAATGGAAATGCAACATACAATGTGCTAGAGTATGGAAGTACTTAAGTAGGAACAGACTTGCCTGTTATAAGAAGTATTTGAAAAAAAATATTGTTTAAGTTACATAAAAGGAACAAATACTCATCAAATGAAGTGAGTGAAAGAATTTAAAAGCAAGCCATTCAGAATTTTAGAATTGCCACATATTCTAGGGGAGAGGATTAATAGCCACTATTTGGGACTCCAGCACTGTTTCATGTTCAAATAGAAAATGTGGAAACTAAGCCAAGATGTTAGTTTGAGAAGCAGCTGCAGCCCATTTTAGAAGCATACACGGGCATTCCTTTAAAGCTGTCACTAAGATACCAAATTTAGCATAAAACAATAAAGCTTGGAAAAATCAAACAGTGAGGCCTAGGAAGCTCCTTTTCACCAAGAAAGTGAAGTTTGTGATAGGTTTGCTGTATTAAATTCGTAAGATTTAGTTCAGCTGGTTTTTTTTTTTTTTTGGTCCCTTTGTAGTAAAATATAAGTATTCTTCTGTTTCACTCTCTAAAGCTTGCTAGCAATAAAAGTCCATCCATCTATTCTAATTTATGAGAATGTTTAATCAAATAGGACTTTGAACTTTCATTATATCCTTCAAACAATGTCTGGGGATCATCTATCTCCTAATGTTTTGAATTCTCAGCAAGTAGTGCTGTGCCTGCCATTTACTAAGTAGCCAATATATTCCATAAACAAGAAACTCTGGTTAGGTGATAAAATGTTTGAGTAAGGAATGAAACAATTTAATTTTCAAACCTTATCTTTCAAAATCTTGACTGTGAATAGTCCATGAATCAAATTCATCAGCTAATATGGAAAAAAAAAAAAAAAGTTCACGTCCTTATTCCTACCTCTTATTTGTTACTATTAACTTTTAGGCAATCGTGGAGTTTGGGATGCATATTTAAAACTACAGTGTTATTTTAGTATTGGAAGTAAAACTTTCTCAGATACTCCCACGGTATAGCAACATTAAAATGCAAACATGAAAATATTTTCCAAAAGACAAATTATATCTTTGAAGGGAGATTACTTTGTTCCAGTTGGCCTTACTGGTTTTTTGTTCAAATTGTGTTTTGTGTTCCTTATTGTTCTGCCCATGAACTCTCCAATGGGCTACTTTGTGAAGAGAATTTTTCTGAAAGTTCAAGTAAAGAGGCTTTACTTTTTATATGAACAATTTCTGTAATATCTTTATATCATATTTTCAGAAATATTCTGATAAATGAAAATAAAGAAATTCAGTTCATAGTCTTATCTTATTTATTGAATAATGGTGGGCACCTTTCTTCTACCTTCATGTTATACTCATTGATAGCAACTGCTTTCATCCGATTGTGTAAGACAAAAATGGCCAGTGTTCAACATTTTGGTTGCACAAAAATTTAAAGGAATATAACATCACCCTACAAGAGCAAATGTGGTCTACATATCCAACAGGGCAGGGTTACCACTGTCATAATCACACTCCAGCAGCTTCCTTGTCAACCCTTCAAGAATTTCAACATCTTTTTTTCCTTTAAGTATTCATTTAAGCAATGAAATAGGGAGCAAACTTCATCCACTTCTACCAAAAAAAAAAAAAATTCTAGGGCAGATTTTATTGTTCTCCACAAATTTCTATCAACTTGGTTAATAGCCTTGATTATGGAATAAGAATAGAGAATCTTACTGGGAATTCTAAGCTCTCTCAACAGAAAGCTGAGAAGCTGATTAATAAAATTATTTATTAACTAACTAGAAGCATCTGAAAACCACCATGTCACATAATTCAGTTCAGAAATTTAGAGGTGGGTTTAGGGAACACTATTACTTGAGAATACACACAAACCACTTCATTAGGCGTTCACAAAAGTAAAGGGACATCTTGGTAAAAAGAAAAATGTTTGCTACTTCCATTCCCTGAAAGGCTAAATGTTGTTAATCCCGTCTAGCGACTATGTTTGAATGACATGTGCCATGTTGTTACATTTGAAATGTGGTTTTTACAGTGTTATTCTAACGACATTTTTAGTGTTGGGTGTATTTTTCTAGAAAGTTACCAATTTAGAAATAAATATAAAACATCATGGCCTTTCTAACAAAAGAGAGGTTATGTATCTTGAATTCAAAGAATTAAATCATATTTTGTTTAATTTGTTACTTGAATTCATTAAATGTTCACTGAATGAAATTATAAATTGAATTAAATCCCAAAATAAATTCATATGTTCACTCTTCTAATGACAGCCCATTCTTTGACATATTAACAGACTTAGTATGCAATATGTATGTTATTTTATTATAGATTAAATATACTCTATAATGCATCTATATTTCTATGTATAAGAATAGTGTTTATATAAAGTTTATACTCCAAAGCATCACAGATCAAAATTTTGAATTCAAATAATTTGAAGATACATGAATATTATTCAAATATTAAAATAAAACTATATAATTTACTCAAGGTTATACTTATTTATATATTATATAAATATTATATATAACTATGTAAATATTAATATATAAACATATAAAATATATTCCTAAATAGATTAGGATTTTTTATGGGTTCCATTACAGAAACTGAAACTAAAACAAATTCTCCCTCTCAAAAAACTTACAAAGAATTTACAAATTTACAAACAAACTGCATTTCATAGTATCTGGAAATAATCACACATACATGCCTAATCACATAAATAGCACTGCTTTACAATATTTTCATCTTATTGCAATGATTTTTTTAGAAAACTGTGTACTGTTCAGAAGACAGATGTTTCCTACTATGCACTATGCATCCTTTGAACAAGTTCAATATTTCTTTGAAGTAAAGTCTATTACTGGGGCACCTGGTTAAGCCGCCGATTTTTTTTTAATGTTTATTTTATTTATTTTGAGAGACAGAGAGAGGGTGAGACGGAGTGGGGAAGAGGCAGAGAGAAAGGGAAAGAGAGAATCTCAAGCAGGCTTGTGCTGTGAGTGCGCAACCTGTGGCAGGATTCAATCTCATCAACTGTCAGATCCCAACTTGAGCCAAAATTGAGTCTGTTGGTTAAGCAACTGGGCCATCCACGCAGCCCTTAAGCATCCTACTCTTGATTTTGACTCAGGTCATGATCTCACAGTTCTTGAGATAGAGGCCCTAGTCAGGCTCCACACTGATAGCATGGAGCCTGCTTGGGAATCTCTCTCTCCCTTTCTCTCTGCCCCTCCCCCGATTATGCTCTCTCTCCCACTTTCAAAATAAACAAATATTAAAAAAAAAACAAACGCTGATGGTTTACGTATTACTCTTAATCTCATAGTTAATCACACCATCTTTTATTTCCTGTACCTTTCTCACATTGTTCATGAACTCTGTTCCCTTTTGTTCACATAGCCCCTAGTAGGTACTCAGTACGTGTTTTGAAATAGCATTTCATAAATTATTTCATTTCTAGAGACTCAGAATATTTGACTTCCTGATATGACTTCTAAGTGTATACTTTGTCCACCCATTCCTTAAAATTCTTCTGACTTTATCTCATGTTTAGAAGTCCCTCAAGTTACTTTTGCCCATGCTGAATAATGCCAGATTAATAAGTATGAAACAATACTGTCAACACGCCATGGTTCTGCACAAAAAACCATCAACACTCCCTACGGGATAATTTTTTTTTATATTAATTAATTCAATCTAAAATTAATTAAATTAATTAATTCAATCTAAAAAACATTTATTGAGTGTTTCCTATGTGCCAAGATATTATTTAAACCTCACCAACTGGAATTCATGTCACTCTGAATTTGTGTGTAATCAACATTTTCAACAATATCTCCAAACTGTGACCTTCTTGGATCTTACATTCTGATTTTTTCTTCTTGGCTCCTTTACACACATCTTTTTGCCCTTCCAATTTCCACATTTTTCATATTAATAGTGTTCTCTTCTTTACAGTCTAACCTAATGTTTAAGATACAACAAAACTTCTCTTTTATGTAAATTTCACAAGCTACTCTGGATATGGCTAGTTTACTTTCTATTGTATTCAATTGTCTTTTAATTACAGGCTACCTTCCAATACATTCCATTTTATTGTATTAATTTTTATTATGGAAGTCAGTATTATATGCTGAAAAGAATAGGACTTTAGAATTGCTCATATTTGTGTTCTAATTTCCAATAAGCTACATACTATCCATGTGATTTGGTTAAATTAATTTCTGAATGGATCTCCTTATCTCTAAAGGGAAATTAGTAATAACTATTTCCTAGTGTGATGGTAAGAATTCAGTGAAATAGCATTGGTACTTACTGACTATGATTTTGCTACAATCCTACATTTTTTATATGTTTGTTTGTTTACCACCTAGTTTGCAAGCCCTTAAGAACAAAGGAGTTTTATTATATTTCATAGATAGATATTTCACATATTTCAATAGCATATTTCATATACTATTATAAAAAGTGGAATTATAGGAAACATTTATTTAATAATGGATTGTTTATTTCAATTTCCTATAATACACTTATGAATAAATAATAAACCTTGGATATAAGAACACGAGAGAAAGATAACATCCTACCATTAAATAATTTATGCAAAATTTTATGTGTATGTGTATGTGAATGTATGTATATATTTGTATATAAGTTTATTTAAGCTTATAAATAGTGTATATATATATAAATATATATATATGTATATAAATGTACATGCATACTTGTATATATATATAGGTGTATATAGGTAAACAAATACACTCTCAACCATTTATATACATGTATACATAAAAAGCCAGATAAGAAAATAAGATAATCCAAGATAGGATTGAAAATGTTTGGAAAGCACAGTTCTGTTGGATATGCATTTGGAAGTAATAATGCACTTCCTCAGAGGGCAATATAATCAACAGTTTTAAGGCAGATTTCAGGACTTCTATTTGAAGAGAGCTCAAAATGTGTATTTTGAACTGATCAGTTTCAATTATATTAAAGGAAAATCAGTAAATCAGTAAAATATACAAAAGTCATTTCTGAGATTATACTAATTGAAAACATCTTTCTCTAAAAATTTGCTTTTAAGGAGCATTTCTGAATTCAGGGGGAATTTTAAACTTAATCTTACATTGCATTATTGATCACCTTGATTGAAGGAGCACTCCCATTTTTCCACATTTTATTTTTCACATTAAAATCCAAGCACAAAGTGCTATGGCATTGTCCTTCATTTGTTCTTCCCAGTTGGAATGCATGGCTAATCTCTCCAGGGAATGTTCTTGCTATTTATTATTGATTTTATAGCTCAAAAACGTAAGTGGGCAGTGAATGGGCTGGATTTCAGATTAGGAAATAACCACTTAGAAGAAGAAACCAGCTGGACACTTGTGATAAATTGCTATTTTCTGTCTGAATTTTATACCTAGTTATAGGTAGTTTACAGAATTAAGCTCCATATGGACAAAATGCCACTGAGGGGACTGCGCCATAACCCATGCGTACTTACAGATGCCTCGTTCACTCTTATGGGACACATTTTAGGAGAAACATGTCATAATCAGGGATTTAGGAATAATGAAAGATTTGGCTTTCATCTGTTTTTCGTGGATTTACCAGAGCTGAGATAAACAAAACAAACATATACAAATGCTAGCTGTGATAGCATTAAAGCTGGCTAAACAATGTTCCTTGAACGCGATCACACACACACACAGGCACACACACATGTACACACATAAACACACAAAACTCTCACACAACCACCACCAGCAACACTGTAATCCCTAGTACAGAAATAGTCCTAATACTTTACAGTAATGGAGAAACAAATGATCTGTTACAAAAGAAAAGAATATTGATGAACTCCCCAACTACTTTCTTGGTTTCATAGTATCTAATCTACACTAAACTTACACTTTTTGAGCTCATCTACCAGGAATATTCCAATTTATAATCATGATTTTAGGTTATACATTAGCATTCTTTAAAAGGTACTATCAGTAATGTTTCTACCAATGTTTGCCCAGGAAATTGACATGACTAAACATCTGAAACTGATACAATTTAATGCAGGGAATTGGTTACACTTATGATACAATTTAATGCAGGGAATTGGTTACACATACAATGGAATTGCTGAATGGCCAGATAGGGGAGAGGAAGCAACACTGAGATTAGCAAAAGCATGAAGCCACTTCTACCTACTGACTGGAAAAAAGCCAGGAAGGAGTGGTGACATTATCTGGGCCCAGAGCCCTGGATTACCAAGACACAGGGGAATCACCTCCTGCTGGGCAATCTCCTTTTGATTTTCCTTTCTGGGAAAAAGCAAGAATCAATCTGAGGGGAAACAGGCCCAGGACTAGAACAGATACATATCATTTTTATATGATAACATGTCAAACTTCAAACTATTTAAAATTCAATAGACTACCTTGAAATTCTAGATTCATATAAAATTTCATTACAAAAACTATAAAAAACGTAGAAACAAAAGAATTTTGTGATTAAAGAAAAATTTCACCACTGAAAATTTTAGACATTTCTCATGTAAATGCCAATATTAAAAGCCCATTTCTATTATAGTTTATTATGCAAAGATGATAACTGCACTAAATTGTTTGGATAAATATAACAATTATATACTTTATATATAATCATCAATGTATCTTAGTGTTTACATGATCATCTTTTCCTAAAATCAACATCATTAAATATGGGAAGATAGTAATGGATTTTTCAAATGTGTTTTGTAAAATTTAACAATTTTGTAAATTAAGGGTTATATACTTGATTTGAGAAAAAGCATCAGCTCTATAACCTGTTCTTTAAGTTTTATTATCACTTATGCAGAAAATAACTGACAAATCATGTCAAGGGCAGATCACAGACTGAATTTTTCTAATCTTTCACAGAATGTGTTATTCTATCTATAAGTTAAAAGTGTCAAAATATGATCTAATATTTTTAAAAATAAACATAAAAGGGTATTTTTGGTAATAACTCTAATTAAAAATTGCATTTAAACCCATGGGAGTGTGATCAATAAAAAGAAGCTTGTGGCATTTTTCTCAACTTAATGACATTATTCCCTGGTGTTTCACTAAAGGCCTATTTCTTTAGAAAATACTTTTCTTGAAAATAGTCTTAAAACTTCAAGAAGAAAATTTTAGTGGAAACCAGAATTTCTTACATATTTCTGGTACAGTCATTTCCATTATATAATGAACTCTGCCTTTTCTGTATGATGGCACAGGATATCACACACAGTGACAGACCAAAACTGTACCACAGACTACCACGATTTAACACCTAAATCAGTCCTACCTCATTTGAAATATACCCTCATCCTTTCAGAATACAGTTAACCTTGAAGACCTGAATTCCTGGTCCACTTTGGAATATCCTAAAAGACAACAAAGTAAGATAGACTACTATGATAAACCAAGTGAAACCAAGAAAAGAACTTTTCTAAAATGATAAAACCACAAAGAATGGCCGCAGTCAAATGCCATTGTAAATATGGCTCCAAACTAGACTTCCTGGTAAACATACTAGCAGAAATATAATGGACAGTACTTACCTATGAAATACTTTTAGAGGAATACACTGGATTTTTCTAGGTTACTTATTAAAGAAAAACACGGAATGCATGGATTTAGTTGGGAGTGACTGGCTTTAACAATGCCAGAGATGAAGGACATTTTCAGAGTTAAATTGGTGGAGGTAGACTTCCCCAAAGGAAGAAGAAATTGCCTGTGTCTTGTGATTGCCCTTGGTCTAATATGACAGTTTGACCCTTTGTATTGTCTTATCATCCTTTAAAGACCCCCTTCAATAAGTAATGAGCATAGAATTGAAAGATTAGAAAAGACTCAAACAAAGAAACTGCCAATATTAAAACTGCTTACCACATGACCTCAACAACCCTATTCCTCACACAACAGTAAAATGTAAGCCAGTCCGTGTTGAGGGACTCCTACCCCTACTGAAAATCATCTCCAAAATATGTCAAGATTTGGGGAAAAACAAACATCCTACACTATTCCTGAGACTAGAGATGGGAAAATTCTAGCACAAAACCTTGAACTATTCTCATGCAGTCATTTCATCACTCATATAAAATAAAATGCAATAATGCAATTAAAATTTTAAGTCATATGGGATCCCAACCCTGGAACTTCTCTCTTTTAAAGGATTATTTCCAACCTGGAATGGGATCTTCTGTAAGAAACCCAGTGAATCTTGAATTTCTCATCTGTGCATCTTAAAAATACCCCTTCATATCAGGAAAACATCCATTCATATTTATAATTCCATATTTCTAATTATTTAGAAATGTTTTAAGTTTCTGTTTTAGAAGGAAGTATAAATTTAGAGTAATCTCTTATCTCTTCAGTATTCCCAGCTTATGAAAAATAAACAGAAATTAGAGTTCCAAATACCATTTGATAATCAGCAAACTGTGAAAATTTTGTTTTTAAAGTAGCCTATGATACTAAAGACAGATTAATCAAATTAGTTAAAAAGGCTACAATCCTTTAATATGAAGGAATATAATAGAATGGAAATGGAAACCTCAAAATTAGACATTATTTAATACTTTCATCTCTCAAGTGTAAGAAGTTCTAAATAGAAACACCTTACCTGTAAGAATGCTGGTTTGACGAATGAACCAGAATAACGTGGCTAATAAAAGAGGAGGAAGATGCAAAGAATAAGTAGCTACAAAAATCTTGATTTTTTTCTTGTTTTTTGTTGTTTTTTAGTTAGAACTTTTAAAAATAGATAGACTTTTAAACTAATAAAAACAGCATATAAACAAAAAAATAAACAGAGTAATAAAATCCATCCATAATATTGAAAAGATAAAAGAAGACATGGTGGCTTTCAATCCAAGATGGAAACATATAAAAAATGGTAAGTTACACTAAAATCAGACATTATCTTAAATACATCTATTTGCACGTACATAGCCCATACTAATTTTAAACATATGCCTTCCCAAACCTATATATCCAGATACACACATATCTGATGCTAAGAAAAACATACAAAAACTAATAATCTATGTACAATTGCAGGATGATAAACAACACGCATTTACAGTTACATACCCAATTGATGTCTTTTCTTTGTGTCTGCTATAATTAAACACAATACATACTCATATATGCATGCATATGTGCAGTCTATTCCTACCCACGCACTCTCAAGCACACTCTTTCAGAAGATCAAAATGATGCCTAAGAGTACAAAAATTAGCAATTTCAAGAAATGTAATTTGCACAATAGATTACCTGATAGATACTGAGATACCTCTCATAATCTAAAGTAGAGCTAGGCAACCATACTTCAGTGAATAGGAACCTGATCAGGTATGGGTAACTTAGAATCAGCAACTTTTGTAGATTTTTCCCTCTTGAGCCCTATGATTAATGAGACTGAGCCATCAAATCCTAATTCCACGTTTCTCAGTTGTAATTTTCAAGTGAGAGGATTTGATGAGTCCAGCTGGAGTCAGGCACCCAATTATTCATTTATGCACTCACTCAAAAGAATTAAGTATCTACCATGTACAGTGATAGTGCTAAGTATTGGAAATATTGAGGATCAGCATAGAAGGCAGGCACATCATGGTCATGTGGGTGGGTTAACAAGTCCACACAGCAGAAACATGGCTGTCTAGGGCCTACACTAGGTTAGCAGAAAATATATGCTCTACTGATATCTGAATCGGTGTCCACTACATGGATATGATGAATTAGGTAAGCAGAGGTTGATTAACGGGTAAGGACTAAAAGACTAGATTTGATGGTTAGTGTGTGGTTAGTTAGCTGGACAAAGGAAAGAATTTGAGGACACAAGTGAGTGAGCTGCCTGCCAAATGATCTTAAGAAGCCATTTCATGGCTAGATATTGGAACTCAATATCTTCATAGTTTTTCAAGTGTCTATGCGTTGCTATTGGTAACTGAATTCAGGGTCAATAAGTTCAAATTCATCTTCCTGAAGGATTTGAAGTTGGAAAGAAAGGTAAGCATCCTATTTCATGTTCTTGGGGATTATGAAATTTCACTAATTAATCTCTGAAAAAATTGTTGCCATAAATTACTGTCTTTAATGATCTGTAATTTAAATTTACTTCTCCTCTCTCTCATACTGGTAGCATCTAGTCAAGAAAAACTTGTATTTGAGGAGGCAATTATTTAATCTCACTTTCCCATCATATAAAATATTCTCTATTAGATTAGAGAGTTAGTAATCATTTCATGTACTGACAATGCACCAGTTACTAATTTTCTAAACCTTTTTGTGCAAGGCTTTATCTGTAAAATAGAATGTCATATTGCTTTTTACCTTATTTTCACTCCATAATAGAGGAATCCTAGTACAATTAAAGGGATATTACATTTTACTAAGGAGAATTGAACCAATTATTAATTAATAGAAATAGCAAGTAATTTAAAATTTTCTCTATACCTCCCCTTGGCCCAACAGCATTACATTAGCAGAATTAGAAACTACACAATTGGACTTTTCCAATTAAATGAATCTAAGGCACTATGAGTTATGCATAATAAAGTAACAATTTAAGGTCACAGTCAGTGCACATAAAAATCAAACAGTGACTCATTCTTCTCAAGAAAGACAATTTGAAAGATAGTGATCATAAGGTTGTGGAGTTTGAAATTCTAAAAGAGGTGTGAGAAAGATTAAAAATATATAGACTTCAAATTCATAATTTTAGAAAGCTCGTAACATCAATAGAAAAAAAATTAAAGCATTTTATTTCCTTAAAGTAATAGTTTCTCTCTGAGAGATGTTCCCACATGGTAAAGAGAAATCAATCAAAACTATTCAGGAGGTAACTTTTATGAATAATTTATTTTATAAATAACAATTATGTGCTCTGAATCAGGGACAAGGTAATCTCACAGAATTTCCAATAAGGTAGAAGGTACAGCCAAGGGACCATACGAGTTCAGTGCACTAAGAGAGAGGAGAAGGAAAGTAGAAGACTTCAAGGGAAAACACAGACTGGCAACTGAACCTCCTACTTGGGAGGAAAGGGTGGGCTTCAAAGGCTTTTTGAAGTTGAGACCTGAGGATGAGTTGGCTTTGGGAAGAAACAAAACGTGGGTGGGGCAGTGGGGTTAAGGAAGAGAGGTTTTCCAGCCAAAGGAACCACTATATGCCAAAGGGCATGAGATCAGGAAGGCAAAAGAATAAGATTTGTTTGAAGACATAAAAACAAATTCAGTAGGGCTAGAGCCTAATCATACATTAAGCAACATTAACTTTTCCAAGAGAATTGGAATTTTCCAACAGAATTGGAAATAACTGGGTGATTGCATATGAGGAACTAAAATGATGAGATTTCCAAAATAATCTCTGGAAAGGTCACTTGGTAGGAGAAATTATGGAATGGGAAAGAAGGAATGGTTAGGAGGTCTTCTCACTAAGGTAGATGAGAAATGACAAAAGCCCAGTGGGACAGTAGCAGTGGGGAGGAGAGATAGACTAATACAAGAGATATTGAGGAAACAAAATGAAGAGTATTTTGAGATTTATTTCATATGGAGAGTTAATGAAAGGGAAGAGTAAAAAAAAATGTTTTCCAATCATTGCTTAAGCAACACAGAGGTGTCTGAGGCTCTTTGTTAGCAAAGGAGTGGGGGAGGGGGGTGGGGAAGGAGCTATATATCATTATAATTCCCTAAAAATATGTGGAAATAAAGAAGCAAGCAAGCTAATGAGATTTAATTTTGAGTTTCTCTAAGAGCTGAATAATGAAGAGTCACAATTATGCAAGATGTCATAAAAAAATAATATGAATAAAAGAATGTCAGAGATGCCACACCACAAAATACAACACAAAAAGCAAATGAAAAACATTTGTGTAAATAAATTGAAAATACATGAAATTAACAAAAGAAAATACAGATCAATCAGCTAATTTGGAAGGTGAATAAAGGATATTTAAATTTTAGAATACTGACTTGCTATAGAGCGAGAGGCCAAGATGGCAGAGCAACATGGAAGTTTTCTGCTTCTCTCAACCCTGAAATGCAGCTAGATCAGCATCAAACCATTTTTGCACACCTAGAAAATTGATCTGAGGATTACCACAGTAATCTATATAACTTGATGAACTGGGGGAGAGAGAAGCTGTGGAAGGTAGGGAACTGTTTTTGTTTGCAAAGAGAGGATGGAGACAGGGGGGAAGAGTACAGGAAAAGCACTCCCCCCAAAAGCAACTGGAGAGAATGAGAAAGAGTGGAAACACCCATATTTCCACACCCATAAGGGACTGAACAAGAAAGGGAGAAAGGAGAAAGGAGAGGGCTTAAATACCATTAGGACTCTATAAACAGGAGAGTGGAGAGTTGGAAACTCCACAGCTCGATACCTATCAGAGCTCTGGTGGGAAGGGCAAATCTCCAGGAGAAGACAGTGAGGTCCAAGGGGTCCTCAAGACACACAGGGAGAAGCAATTCCCCTGATGAGAGGACATTTGGTAGAGGCCATGTGGTCTCCCCACAGGCAAAGGTCCCAATGGACCCTGGAGAACAGCCACATTTGCTGGGGTGGGAACAAGGACATTAGGGGGCAGTGAACCCTGACACCAGATGTGTGTTGTGATTTACCATAATCGCTTAAACGCTGATGCCACACAATTGCACAAGCTTTTTCTGGGGTGGGCTGGCACCCGGCCACAGTCTCTGGGCGTCTACAGCAGCATGGTCATGCAAACATTCCGGCGGATGGGCCACCACCTGGCCACTGCTTGGTGAGACCCTCTCCCAGAGGGTCAGAGCGAGTCAAAGACACAGGGCCCTCAGAAGTGAGGGGTTTGGAAACACAGCCCCATCTGAGATAAAATTTAGGAGGGAGGTGCTGCCTGGCAGGCTGATGGTTTGGTTATGGACAATGGAAGCAGGGAGTGGACAGAAGCGGGAGACAAAGGAGGTGTGCTTGATTCCTGGTTCACAAGAGCACAGAGTTCTGATGCTTCACCTCTCCTGCATTGCACATACACACGACACGCACCACAACAATCCACCCTAATAAGCTAAGCAGTGCCATCTAGTGGATAATGGAGCCATTACACCAAGTTCCATCCAACAGCGCCAACCAAGCTCTAGAGGACTAGCACAAGTCTCTCTGCCTGCTTAATGTACAGACTATAAATTGCTTCATAGTTTGACTTCTAAGGGAAACTGGATATAATTTCATTCATATTTCATTCTGTTTGCTGATCCATCTATTCGATTTTTTTTCTTTTTCTTTTCTTATTCTTGAATACAGAAAGAGAAAAAAAATTATTTTTATTTTCCATCTTTATAGAAAATATTTTTCTTCGGGCACCTGAGGGGCTCAGTTGGTTAAGCGTCCAACTTCAGCACAGGTCATGATTGCACAGCTCATGAGTTCAAGGCCCGCATTAGGTTCTGTGCTGTGACAGCTCAGAGCCTAGGCTTGTTTCCAATTCTGTATCTCCCTCTCTCTCTGCCCCTCTCACACTCATGCTCTGTCTCTCTTTCTGAAGAATAAAGGAAAATTTTAAAAAAATTTTTAAATAAATAAAATAAAAAAGAATTTTCTTTAACTTTTCTACTCCATTTTTAATTTGTTTATTCTATTTTACTTTCATCATTTCATTTTATTCTATTTTATTGTATTCATTTTTTTAATTTTAAAGTTTTCCTACTTTTCTTTCCTTTTTTTCCTTTTCTTTTCTTTCTCTTTTTTCTCTATTCTATCAAGCTTCATTCAACAACCAGACCAAAACACACCTAGGATCTAGCATCATTTATTTTATTTTTTGTGTTGCTTTTAATTTTTTTAATTTTAATTTTTTATTTTATTAATTCTTTTTCTTCTTCCAAAATGATGAAATGAAGGAATTCACCCCAATAACAGGAAGAAATGACAGCCAGGGACTTAACACAGATACAAGCAAGATATCTAAACCAGACATGATAATAAGAATAGTAGCTGGGCTTGAAAAAAGCATAGAATCCCTTCCTGTGGAAATAAATGAAGTAAAATCTAGTCAGGATGAAATTAAAAATGCTATAACTGAGATGCAATCTCAAATACATGCCACAGCAGCAAGAATGGATGAAGCAGAGCAGCGAATCATGGATATAGAGGACAAACTTATGAAGAATAAGGAAGCAGAAAAAAAGAGGGACACTAAGGCAAAAGAGCATGATATAAGAATTAGAGAACACAGAGACTCATTAAAAAGGAATAACATCTGGATCACAGGGGTCCCAAAAGATGAAGAGAGAGAAAAAGGGGTAGAAGGGTTATGTGAACAAATCAAAGTGGAAAACTTTCCTAACCTAGGGAAAGACACAGGCATCAAAAACCAGGAAGCATAGAGAACTCTCATTAGATTCAACAAAAAAACGACCTCAACAAGGCATATCATAGTCAAATTCACAAAATACACAAGGAAAGAATGATGAAAGCAACAAGAGGAAAAAAAGGCCTTAACCTACAAGGGAAGACAGATCAGGTTTGCAGCAGACCTACCCATAGAATTTGGCAGGCCAGAAAGGAGTGGCAGGATAAGATCAATGTGCTGAATCAGAAAAATATGCAGCCAAGAATTCTTTATCCAGCAAGGCTGTCATTCAAAATAGAAGGACAGATTAAAAGTTTCCCAGACAAAAACTAAAGGAGTTCCTGACCACTAAACCAGCCCTGCAAAAAATTTGAAGGGAGATTCTCTGAGGGGAGGAAAGATGAACAAAACAAAAAACACTGAAAGCAAAAAAGACTACAAAGGACTGGAGAATACCACCAGAAATTCCAACTCTACAGGGAACACAATGACACTAAATTCATATCTTTCAGTACTCACTCTAAATGTCAATGGGCTAACTGCTCAAATCGAAAGACATAGGGTAACAGAATGGATAAGAAAACAAGATCCATCTATATGCTGTTTACAAGATACCTATTTTAGACTTAAAGAAACTTTCAGATTCAAAGTAAGGGGATAGATAACCATCTATCATGTTAATGGTCACCAAAAGAAAGGCAGAGTAGTCACACTTATATCAGACAATCTAGATTTTAAAATAAAGACTATAACAAGAGATGAAGGAGGGCATTATATCATAATTAAGGGGTCTATATATCAAGAAGACCTAACAATTATAAAGATTCATGCCCCCAATGTTGGAGAATCCAATATATATAAATCAATTAATCACACACATAAAGAAACTCATTGACAATAATACCATACCAGTAGGGGACTTCAACACCACCACTTTCATCAATGGACAGATCATCTAAGCAGAAAATCAACAAGGAAACAGTGGCTTTAAATGACACACTGGACCAGATGGACTTAAGAGATATATTCAGAATATTTCATCCTAAAAGCAGAATACACATTCTTCTCAAGTGCACATGGAACATTCTCCAGAATAGATCACATACTGGGACACAAAACAGCCCTCAACAAGTACAAAAAGATCGAGATCATACCATGAATATTTTCAGACCACAACACTATGAAACTCGAAATCAACCACAAGAAAAAATTTGGAAAGACAACAAACACTTGGAGATTGAAGGACATCTTACCATAGGATGAATGGGTTAATCAAGAAGTTCAAGAGGAAAGTTAAAAAGTATATGGAAGCCAATGAAAATGATAACACCACAGCCCAAAACCTCTGGGACACAGCAAAGATGGTCATAAGAGGGAAGTATATAGCAATCCAGGCCTTCCTAAAGAAGGTAGAAAGGTCTCAGATACACAACCTAAACTTACACCTTAAAAAGCTGGAAAAAGAATAGCAGATAAAACCCAAACCAGCAGAAGATGGGAAATACTAAAGATTAGAGCAGAAATCAATGCTATTAAAAAAAAAAAAACAAACAGTAGAACAGATCAATAAAAACAGGAGCTGGTATTTTGAAAAAATTGATAAACCGCTAGCAAGTTTGAGCAAAATGAAAAGGACCCAAATAAATAAAATCAAGAAGGAAAGAGGAGAGATCACAACCAACACTGCAGAAATACGAACAATAATAAGAGAATATTATGAGCAATCATATTCCAATAAATTGGGCACTCTGGAAGAAATGGAAAAATTCCTAGAAACATATAAACTACCAAAACCGAAAGAAGAAGAAATGAAAAATTTGAACAGACCCATAACCAGTAAAGAAATTAAACTAGTAATCAAAAATCTCCCAAAATATAAGAGTCAAGTGTCAGATGGCTTTCCAGAGAAATTCTCCCAAACATTTAAAGAGTTAACATCTATTCTTTTGAAGTTGTTCCAAAAAATAGAAATGGAAGGAAAACTTCCAAACTCATTCTATGAGGTCAGCATTACCTTTTTTTCCAAAACCAGACAAAAACATCACTAAAAAGGAGAACTACAGACCAATTTCCCTAGTGAACATGGATGCAAAAATCCTCAACAAGATACTAACCAACCAGATCCAACAATACATTAAAAAATTATTCACCACGACCAAGTGAGATTTATACCTGGGATGCAGGGCCGGTTCAGTATCTGCAAATCAATCAACATGATGCATCACATCAATAAAAGAAAGGACAAGAACCACATGATCCTTTCAGCAGATGCAGAAAAAGCATTTGACAAAATACAGCATGCTTTCTTGATAAAAACCCTCAAGAAAGGAGAGATAGAAGGATCATACCTCAAGATCATAAAAGCCATATATGAAAGACCCACCACTAATACCATCCTCAATGGTAAAAACTGAGAGCTATCCCCCTAAGGTCAGGAACAAGACAGGGATGTCCATTCTCGCCACAGTTATTCAACATAGTATTGGAAGTCTTAGCTTCAGTAATGAGACAACACAAAGGAATAAAATGCATCCAAATCAGCAAGGAGGAAGTTAAGCTTTCACTCTTTGCAGACGACATGATACTCTATATGGAAAATCCAAAAGATTCCACCAAAAAACTGCTAGAACTGATCCATGAACTCAGCAAAGTTGCAGGATATAAAATCAATGCACAGACATTAGTTGCATTTCTATACACCAACAACGAAGTAACAGAAAGAGAAATCAAGGAATCGATCCCGTGTACGGTTGCATCAAAAAAAAAAAAAAACACAGAATATTTAGGAATAAATCTAACCAAAAAGGTGAAAAATCTATACACTGAAAACAATGGAAAGCTTATGGAAGAAATTAAAGAATACATACAAAAATATGGAAAAATATTACATGCTCGTGGATTGGAAGGGCAAATACTGTTAAAATGTCAATACTACCTGAAACAATCTACATGTTCAATGCAATACCTATCAAAATAACACCAGAATTCTCCACAGAGCTTTAACAAACAATCCCAAAATTTGTATGGAACCAGAAAAGACCCAGAATAGCAAAAGCAATCCTGAAAAAGAAATCCAAAACTGGAGGGATCACAATCCTGGACTTCAAGATGTATTACCAAGCTGTAATCATCAAGAAAGTATGGTACTGGCATAAAAACAGACACACAGATCAATGCAACAGAATAGAGAACCCAGAAATGGACCCAGAAATGTATGGGCAACTAATCTTTGACAAAGCAGGAGAGAATATGCAATGGAATAAAGACAGTCTCAACAGCAAATGGTGTTGGGAAAACTGGACAGCGACATGCAGAAAATTGAACCTGGACCACTTTCTTACACCATACACAAGAAGAAACTCAAAATGAATGAAAGACCTAAATGGAACACAGGAAGCCATCAAAATCCTAGAGGAGAAAACAGACAAAAACTTCTCTTACCTAAGCCACAGCAACTTCTTACTCAACACATCTCCAGAGGCAAGGGAAACAAAAGCAAAAATGAAATATTGGTACCTCATCAAGATACTTCTGCATGATGAAGGAAACACTCATCAAAACTAAAAGGCAACCAATGGACTGGAAGAAGGCATTTGCAAATGACATATCTGAGGAAGGGTTAGTATCCAAAATCTATAAAGAACTTAATCAAACTCAACACCCAAAAAACAAATAATCCAGTGAAAAAATGGGCAAGAGACATGAGTAGACACTTTTCCAAAGAATACATCCAGATAGCTAACAGACACATGAAAAAATGCTCAACATCACTCATCATCAGGGAAATACAAATCAAAACCACAATGAGATATCACCTCACACCTGTCAGAATGGCTAACATTAACAACTCAGGCAACAACAGATGTTGGCAAGGATGCAGAGAAAGAGGATCTCTTTTGCACTTCTGGTGGGAATGCAAACTGGTGAAGCCACTCTGGAAAACGGTATGGAGGTTCCTGAAAAAATTAAAATAGAACTATCCTAGAACCTAGCAATTGCACGACTAGGTATTTATCTGAAGAATACATGTGTGCTGTTTCAAAGGGGCACATACATGCACCCCAATGTTTGGCTATCAACAATAGCCAAAGTATGGAAAGAGCCCAGATGTCCATGGACAGATGAATGGATAAAGAAAATGTGGTACACATATACAATGGAGTATTACTTAGCAATCAAAAAGAATGAAATCTTACCATTTGCAACTACGTGGATGGAACTAGAGGGTATTAAGCTAAGCAAAATTACTCAGAGAAATCAAATATCATATGATTTCACTCATATGTGGAATTTAAGATAAAAAACAGATGGACATAAGGAAAGGGAAGCAAAAATAATATAAAAACAGGGAGTGGGACAAAACATAAGAGATTCATAAATATAGAGAACAAACTGAGGGTTGCCGGAGGGGTTGTGGGTGGGGGGATGGGCTAAATGGGTAAGGGACATTAAGGAAGACTTGCTGGGATGAGCACTGGGTGTTGTGCTATACACAGGGGATGAATCACTGGATTCTATTTCTGAAATCTTATTATACTATATGCTAACTAACTTGCATGTAAGTTAAAAAATAAAAAAAAAAGAATATCAACTTGGCTATTAGTTAATGTTATGTAAATCTTACAAAAATCTTGTAAAAGAAAATCCAAGAATGAACTTCAAATCAGGCTTAAACAGGTTCAGCATGTTAGAGGTTTTAAAATCACCTATATTACATACTGTGAAATCTATCACAGGAACATTTATACTTAAGAATATGTATTCTTTTGAGATACTAGGTGATAAAACAAAACAAAACAAAATTGGAAAGAGTAATGCTTTGTTAAAATGGAGATATATATCCAGCGAGACATAATTCTCCCCCTCAGGAACCTAATGAAAAATGTTTTCACATATTAAAGCAGGCCACACATATTTGTCAAAAATAAATCATGCCGAGGATAGTGTCTTTCTTTGATCTTTTAGGTAGGAAAATGCAGTATATGTTATGTGGAAATTATTCTGGCTTTGAACATTCACACTTGGCAAACAAGGATTTGGGAAACAAGAAGACTGATAGCTCTCTGGTGTATAAAGAATGTCAAAGAAGAAATTGGAAAATTAGACAAGAGTCTGTATCAAATATAAAAAGGACTAGAAGAAAGGATTATTCTTTCTGTCATAATAGCAAAAATAAAATCATACAAGTGAATTTAATGATGCGGACTTGCTTCTTTCAACTAATTAAAGACTTTATGTTTAAAGCAAACGTAAGAATTATAAAAGAATGACTGAATTAATCCTGTCAGTTATCCAACAAGTTTTAAGTATTCACTATGTACCAGGCAAGGCTCTGAGAATACAAAGATGGAACTTAGAGTTTATCAAGAAATTGACAAGTAAACGAGCAACTGCAAGTCATGATAGAGGAAAGTCAAAGCCCTATGAAAGCATATGGAAAAAGCAGCGAACGTTATATAACAGGGAGATCTTCTCAGAGGAAGTAAATCTTAACTGAGAGTTGCAGGATGAATAGAAGTGAACTAATGAAAAAAAGAAAATATATCCCAGGCAAAGGAAACAGTACATGCAAGTGTCCAGTAAGAAATTCTCCATGTTCTGAACTGAAGCATGGAAGAGGAAAAGAGTAATGAAAAGAGATGCAGCCAACCACGATGAATGCATTACCAATCTTTACCAGAATGTACATTTCTACTTGTTTTACAGATATTAATACTTGGAGTACAACAGCATGGTTTATCTAATACTCCAGGGTGAATCAGTGGTTCACTGTGTGCTATTCAACCCAAACTAATGAAATGAACTATGATTGGTATATTGCTTTAACCGTTTTCTACCTATTTCAGTCACCACATCCAATCCCTAAGACCAGAGCAAAATCAAAAGATTTTTAAGACATATTTTTCTACAGATAAATTGAAACATCTATAAATATTTATTCAGGGAAATTCTCACTAAAATCATATTAACAATCCTCTGACTTTTAAAGCCTATCATATGAAAAGAGGATTTGAGGGTTTAAACTTTTCTATATGGCCTTAAGCATTTCAGAAGAAAAATAATAAATAAATGACTTTAATCTCAAATATAAAGAAAAAGTTCTGATAGCATAGCTGATGAAACTTTCTACAGTTTGGCAACAATTTGCCAATGCTGCACTCCGGAGATGGAATCTGTTTATCTACCCCTTTGAATCTAGGCAAGCCATGTGACTGCTTGGGCCAACAGGATATGGCAGAATTGTGCCATATAGCTTCTGAGGCTAGTTCACAATAGCCTTGCTGCTTCTAGTTGGGTGCCCTGCAGTGCTTGCTCTTATAACCCAGCCACCATGCTGTGAAAAGCTCAAACTCCTTGGTGAAGCTAAATGTAGACACTCCAGTTCAGAGTCTCAGCTGAGCTCCCAGACAACAACCAGCTTCAACTGCCAGCCTTGCTATGTGCCCTCCCAAACATCTAACAAAGCAAATATTCACATGCCTCTTGGTCCCCACTGACACATGTGAGAAACCCTAGGGAGAATCACCCATGTGAGCTCAGTCAATGTGAGAAAAATGAAAGATAATGATGCCATCATGCAGAAAATGATTACCAAAGATGAATACCCGTAGAAAAGGCTCTTTTCATAAGACATCAATGTTTTAATGTTTATTAAGTGCTTACTATATGTCAAATACTATTCTGAAGTACTTTATACACAAGATGGCATTGGGTCTTCACATAAATCATATCAGGTAGATGCAATTATTATCTCCATTCTACAGATGGAAAAACTGAGATGTGCAGAACTTAAGTAAAATGGCCACCTAACTAGTAAACCCTTAACTTGCATTAAACGAGGGATCCTTCAATCACATTAATGATAAGAATAGGTAAGAAGTTACCCTGAGTGTACAAACAGCTGTTAGACCCTCGTTTCCAGAATGGGTGATTTCTATGCCTGCCACCAGATGAAAGGATGAGGAAGCGGAGAGGAGACAGAGAGAGAAGGAGTGGAAAGAGGGTAAGTCATATATATGTTTTTATGCCACAATTAGTATGCAGTTATGTTAAGAGTAGTTCAAAGTGATCCTTCATTCATTAATTTATTCAACAAAATTTTAGTGAGGTTTTAATAAGTACTAGTCACTATTTAGACTCAGGAGATAGTAAAGGTAGAAAAACAAAACAAAAACAAAAAGCCAGTACCAAAGAGCTCACAATCTCGATTATGGGGTTTCTTGTTAGGGAATGTACCTAGAAAGACTAGAGAACCATATGGATAAACTATTGAAGACAGATTAAATAATTAGAAGAGTTGCAATAGAAAGCTGTTAAGCTTCTTCTTAGTCCCCCAAATTTATGATTTTCCTTTGCAGACGATGCATATCCATTTTTAATGGTCTGATAATCTAGGTCAGGTAGATACAGGTCTCTTTACCAGGAAAAAAAAATTGGTGGTTGTGTCTTTTAATTCCAGTGAGCTTTCTGTGAATTGAACCTGAGATATTATTTTGTAGGGTGTTTCACTACCAGATTGCTCTTTCCCCCCTAGACTAGGCTGACCTCAGAACCGAATGACATATTTCTTCTTCGTATCTGCACTGCCACATAAGTCCCTAATGACACCATAGCTAAAGAACAAGGAGACTCAAATAATGTCTATTTTTGGAGGAAACTCAGGCTTTATCACTTTTTTGAAGGTGACATGGGAAAGTAGGGCAGGACTAATCACAGGTAAGATTGGGTTTTAAAAGGAAAAAAAAAAACCCTTTTCATAAAACAGAGAATGTTATAACAGAAATGAATCATAGAATTTGTAGGCAAGGGTAAGAAATCATTACTAACAGAACCAAATCTTCAATAAGAGCAGTGAGAGATCTTTCTACAATGCAATAAGATATTTTTAAGAAATGGCTTTGAACTGTTTTAGTTCTTTTAAAAGTAATTCCTAAACCCTCCCCACCCACTCAATGAATAAAATATTGTATTTTAGCTCATCTGAAGTGCATGAATTGTGTTTCATAGGGAAAACACTGTTTTCCAGGATCTAAAGTTAATTTCATTTGAAGGGGCTTCCCTAACAACTCAGAAAGTTTAAAAAAAAAAATGCCAACTTCCGTTTTCACAAGACCCTTTGATTCAAGTTACGGCAGCTCTTAAAAAGCCAAGTTTTAGGAAGGAAATTCTACCATGAATGCTGCCTACACAGGCCTGAGCTCCCCAAGGAGCCGAGACAATTCTTGTCAATGCTCTGAGGTAAAATTTCTTTTACTTAAGCTGTATGTTTTTTTATCATTTTGGTGAACCTGATTCTCATTCCATTCCACACCCTTTGAGGCATTTTTATTCAGAGGGCTCTCACTGACTTCATTAAGAGGGACTGTGAAGTGCAGCTCCACTTGGCCCTGAAAGCTTCTACTGCCTTAAGAAGCACAGAAGCACGCTGGAGGCAGTTAATGTAGCATCCGTAAGCACAATGCTTTGACAGCCGCTATACATAGAGAAATATTTTTATCTTCCTTGATTTTCTCCTTAACTTTGTCTGATGAATCTTCTCCAATTTACAAAAATAAAAGACTTTATTACTTTGTCACATTTTTGAACTTCTTCCACAAGTAGGTAGTATTTGCATGCCCCATCTACCAGGTAGGCATTTTTTTTCCCTTTTCTTTTTGTGGCTTGCCTCAGTGAGTTAGTCAGCTGGTACTTTGTCTTTGAGGGGAGCTAAAGAAATAGCAGAGACTGGGGTGCCTGGGTGGCTCAGCTGGTTAAGCACTTGACTTCCACTCAGGTCATGATCTCACAGGTTGTGGGTTCAAGCCCCGCATCTGGCTCTTTGCTGACAGCTCAGAGTCTGGAGCTGCTTTAGATTCTGTCTCTCTCTCTCTGCCCCTCCCCCACTTGTGCATGTTTTCTGTCTCTCTCTCTCTCAAAAATAAAAACATTTAAAAAAAGAAGAAATAGCGGAGAAAAATCCAAGCCCAAGCTTGGTCCTTATCCTTCACAAATAAAGATACAGTCCCTCGGGGCGCCTGGGTGGCCCAGTCAGTTAAGCATCCGACTTCGGCTCAGGTCATGATCTCGCGGTCTGTGAGTTCGAGCCCCGCATCGGGCTCTGTGCTGAATGCTCAGAGCCTGGAGCCTGTTTCAGATTCTGTGTCTCCCTCTCTCTCTGACCCTCCCCCGTTCATGCTCTGTCTTTCTCTGTCTCAAAAGTAAATAAACGTTAAAAAAAATTAAAAAAAAAAAAAGATACAGTCCCTGAGACCTATCGCCATGTGAGCTATGAACTAACAGTATAAGAGAGCATCTATTTATCCTTGGCACTGCTTAGAGAACACCTGGCTGGATCCTCCCCTCTGGGGAATTCCAAACATGCAGAGACCACAATGAATAAAATTCATACATGATCCAGTGCAGCCGGACACCCCAAATGTCAGGCTACAGTGGATAAGAATCCACCAGGGTTGGATCTTCCTGGGCATATTATAAAATGGACCTCGTTTCTGTCTTCCTTGGACTTCTGTCATTCTTTAAGGAATATCTTACTAGTATAATTTCTCAGGATTGGTTTAAAGATGTTTCTTTGCCCACTTTGCAGCTCTCTAGGAGCCATATGCTGTTTCCTGATATCCACAATATGGCAGCGATTTGATTGTTCTAATGGAAGCGTAGTATGGTGATAAGAGAAAAGACTATATACTCGGTAATTATTAGGCTATGAAAGCAGAATGATCATCATCCAAGCTATTAATACCTGGCATTTTGCTACACACTTTATGTGTATTAGCTCAGTTATCCTTGCAACATACCTATGATCAGGAATTCTCAGCTCCATGGTTCATGCACACAGGTGTACCCATACACACAGATGTGCATATACACAGAAGAGTCTTAGGAAGAATAAATAATTGCCCCAAATTTTAGACATATTAATTGCAGAGTGAGCATTTAAGGCTAGAAGATTTTTGAGTCCTTTCTCTCCTGGGATTCTGTCCCATTTTTACTACTTCCTAAGTGTTAGATTTTCTGAAGGTAACTCAACTTCTTTAAAACCTAGGTTTTTCATCCATAAAATAAAAATAAAATATATTTGCCTATGGAAATGCTGTAAAGATTCAATGGAATAGCATATATATAAGCCAGTCCTAGTCAGTACTTGACATAGTCCTTAATAAATATTAGTTCATTTCTCTACTTTCTTTTACAGAATGGGTATGGCATGTCCTAGTACACTTAGACACTAAGAGACTTTTTCAATAATTTTAAAGTAAGACCAAAAGTGGAAGTCATTTATAGAAAGTGTCTATACATGGAATATATACATTTAAGGATTTATGTTTACATCATTTCAAAGACCCATTGTTTTCATTCATTCAGTCAGTCTTGAGTTGGACACACCTTCAGTGGCTCCAGAATCTTTGTTGCTGGCACAGGAGCTAGAAAGATGAAAACACAGGCCCTCCATCTAAGATGTTGCTGATTCTGAGAAACAAACATTTATAATACAATGCAGAACACTGTAACACAATTGGGAACTCATGGAAAAGAACCCTAAGTCTGTCTGGAACCTGAACCTAAACCTAATGCTGTCTCGAAAAGTTTGGAGTAGGAGATGCATGAAATGAAAGTAGAAGGAATAGAAGTTAGCTGGGTAACAGGGAGGAAAGGTCCTGACGGCATCAACATGAGCAGGACACGGTGGAATCTGGGAGTTCCAAGTAGTCCATCTGAGTGGAACTCAGTACTCATCCCTGAGGGAATGAGCATTAAACGAAAAGGCAGCATCCAAAAGGACATGTGGCCCGTGTTGATTTGGGCTGGCATTCTTACCTAACCAAGTCTACAGCAAGAGTTCAGACAATGAGAAATGCCTCAAGTTGGTTGGAAAGTAGTGATACTTAGTAATCATCCCATTGGAAGGAATGTAGTCACTCATTAGAACTGCACTTTTAGTCACATTATTACTGGGATGAGATTCCAATCTTGTTTGGCAAGGAGAAGTAAAAGAGATAAGAGAGTCAATGGCAAAGGATCAAGGCCAAAATTACTCTCTTTCAGGGAAGTGAAATAGCAGGGGAAATGTAATCAAAAGCCTGATGACAAGACTTATCTGCAGAAGGCACTGGTTCCACTAGAGTGTCGACCCACCCCGTGCATCCATGGTACAGGAGAGATGCGTAAGTCCTGATTTAGCGCGCTGGCTGCTCTGGGTCATCTGTTATGCTGCCCTGAAAATCAAGGGATACAGTGTTTGAAGCAAAAACAAACCAAAAAGGCCTGGGCTTGAGATTGACACATGCATGCAAATCCCAATTTGGCCAGCTTCTCTGTGCTCCCTTGAGCATGTTACTACCATCATCTTCGAACCTAGTTTTCTCATCTATAAAGTAAGCTGCAGAGTCTGTATCACAGGGATGTTGGGAGTAGCAAACACAGACAGAAAAGAAGTTTGCAAACTGAAAGTATCACATATTAATATAAAAATATTATTCAAATTTGAGCACACTTGATATAGAGATATTATAACTTGCATTATCTCAAATAAGAAAAACAGTGTATCTACCAAATGCTTACTTTGAGAATTTGATGCAGAAGAAATTGACTGCAGATATGCAGAATGTTTCAACAACATTTATGGTTTACTTGATTTTTGAATATGGACATCCATTCTGAAGCAATAGAACCAATTCAGTTTCCATTGCAGTACTTCGCTGTAAAGCTAGCTCTTCCATTTTCTAACTTTAGTTATTTCTACTGATTAAGTTTTCAGCAGTTGTAATGCTTTTTATTTGCTAACCTAGCTTTTTCAATATAACTGGAATGTCTAAGATCAAATCGATGTATTCATAACAATGTCTCCATGCTGTTTTATAATATCATAAATGACAAGAAAAACTTACAGTTTAAAAAAATTGATTTTTAAGAGTTAGATTTAGACCTTCAAATTGTCTTATTATTGGTTTGATGCTTCTGAATGGAGTATAGCAGTGATGATATTTAAAAATCATTCCAAGTTTACATATTTCTTCAACATAAGCCAGCCTTAGGCAAATCTAACCATGTCAGCTGTCTGCTTAAATGCCTTTAAAGGGTCCCCATTGTCTTCATGATCAAATCCAAGCTCCTTGACTTGGAAATCAAGGTCCTCCTCATAATCAGTCCCTTATTGCCTTTCAACTCATCCTTGACACTAAATCACCAACACCCTGAATTCCCAGCCATTATACCTCCTTGAAGTCCTAGATGTGCCATGCTCCATTTTTCCTCCCTGAAATTGTCATCCTTTCCGTCACTCATGTCATATGAATCTGGAAAATGCCTTCCATGTGTAAACCTCCAGGAACATAGTCAGTGGCACCAGCTGACTCAGTCTCTTCTTGCTCTCATTCAACTACAACCTGCCTTTGTGTAGCATTTTTCTCAGACAAACTGTCTTCCTAGGGCAGAAACAGTTGCCCCCAGTCCTACATGCCTTATTGTCATGCCTCTCCTGAAAGCTCAGCATAAATTTGATGAAAATTCTGATTGGCTCATCTTAGTTCCGGTGCACATTCCAGAACAAATCATTTGGCCATGGAAGGGAGACCTTTCACTCTTACCTGACTCAGCAATGCAGCCACACCCATTTTGGTGAGAGGGAAGATACCAATATCACTCAAAATCTACAAAAGACTGTGGAAGAAAGGAAGGGTGGTTCTGGTCTTCCAAAAGAAGGGACACTGACATGCCAAAAATCACATGTAAGTCATATATACTCATACACAAACACACACATACATATAAAGATATATAACCATGTCTTACCTGAGTTTTTATTTACTGTTTCTATTTACTGTTATAAGTATCTCTCAAATTTTAGTTGTTTTTTTTTTTCTTTCTACCGCATCTGCTTATGGGACAAAAGGGCCAACATTTAAAAAAAATAGTTTAATATCTAAAAATTAGAAATCCAATTGTCATGGTAATAGCTACAATTTGGAAGAATCTTAAAATAAAGCATTTTTTGAAAGTAACATTTGCACAGTGTGAAAATGAGAGATTCTAGCATAAAAGTTAACAAAATCAGAGTTACAACACACAGCAAGCACTGATCATAAATATTCCTAAAAGTAAACTTCAATACTGAAGAAGGAAAGGCAGGAGAAGGATAAGATGAAATGGAGAAAAAGAGGGAAAGAAAGTAGGAAAGGAAGGCAGAAAAAGAGGGAAACAATAGGGCAGTTATAGTAAAGACAAAGGAAATTTTTGAGGACTAGATTTTTTTTCTCCTCACACCATGTACCAAACCTAAAACCTCATAGTGCAATATTCATGGCTGTTTTAAATATCTAAGACACCAAGGTTATCTGAATCTGTTTCCTGGGAACTAGAAATAAGAAAAATAAATCCTTCCCCATGTACAAAGATTAATTAGTTTAGCATGGTTTTCTTAGGCAGCAGATTTTCACTGGCATGCAAATGGAAATCTTTTTTTTTCTTTTTTGCATGAATCACCCTGAAAGTACTCAATTCAACTTAACATTCTTGTTTGTAAATCATATGAATCTTACACAATACGCTTCTGACTTAGAGAACCATTTCCTAAGGGTTGCCACATGACCAGAGTGTGGAGCAGATGTTATTAAACAGATGAAGACAACCTTTTAAAGCTCAGAGCAGGCTGTGATAGCTGGGGTAGCAAAGCCCTATTGGATTTCTATAAGTAAGCACTAGGAAAGGAAAATGCTTTCTGCTAAGTGGTCCACTAGGCTTTTAGTTAGCTGAGCATTTATACTGCTAGGTCATAGTCTCTAGAAGTAAGTAAGTTAAAATCCCTGATTCAGTTAGGAAGATGCAAAAGTGATCCACTTATAATTTAGAGGAAACAATTAGAAGCCAAGACTCAGATTCGATTGGAACTCAATCTTTATTGATCTGAATATAAACTATATGCTGAATGTGGTCAGCCAAGCTGTGTCTGTAAGGATCTCTTCACTAGAAGTTGTTAGGCTTTACTCTGGGAAGCCATGTGGCAAGCCTGTAACAGTGAAATCACACTGCAAAAGGCTTTGACTGTTGAATATATTTAGGATACTTGCTGAAAATGCCTCTAAGAGGAGCTCCCCAACCCTGCCAAAGATTTCCTTAGCTGATGCTGTCCATTGTCCTGATTTATAGATGCTGCCCTGATATTTTTCATTTGTAGCTATGAAGTTGAGCATCTCTAAGCTCAACAGTTATAATGTGAAGCACATCTTGAAATGTGGGCCATGAAAGCATTTTTGTCCATGAGGTAAATTACTCATTTTAAATCAAATTGAATGAGAATCAAAACATAAATGTCAAGAGTATATTCTCCAACTTCCATTTACTTCCTGTTTGAACTGGAGTCCTCTACATTCCCTGATATCTTCCTTTTATTTTTCACTCATAGCACCAAAGTAGATCTGAACTTGAGTCCTGTCCCAAGTTCTCTTCTGTTGTATGATACAAAAATCATGTGACATCAATGTTACCACCAACCACTGAGCTTCTCGATTTGATGCCTATGTTGAATCTCAAAGGCCACAAGATAACCACCACAAATGGCATTAACCCTGCCTTCTTTTCTGCAGCTTTTCTAGCACAGCTCTGCCATACATCAAGACTGAGATTTAGCATGGGCAACTTCAGTCCTTCCCTCTCTCACTTGTTTCCTCTCCCTTTCAGGTATTCAACTCATTTTTGCTGTGGATTCTTTCTTTTTCCTTTCTTTTTTAACCTTTATTTATTTATTTTGACAGAGAGTGACAGAGCATGAGCTAGGGAGGGGCAGAGAGAGAGGGAGAGAGAGAATCCAAAGCAGACTTTGTATTGTCAGTGTGGAGCCCAACACAGAGCTCAAACTCACAAACCATGAAATCATGACCTGAGCTGGATGCTTAACCCACTGGGCCATCCAGGTGCTCCACTGTGGATTCTTTCTTAGTATTACTTATTCTCAGAAGAACATACTTTGGTTGAAAGAGATTTTAGCCACCAAAAGCTGATTTGTAAATCATGTAGGAAGTTGGGATTGATCTTCTCAGATCTTTAAAAATTACACTGCCTGTCCCATTGTGTGAGATTCTCCAAAGTTCAAAATCCAAAGGAAAAAAAATGTAAAAATACACAGTTTAAGTCTAGCACATCTATTTTCCTACTTGGTTCCTAGATCTATGTAACATTGTCCTTAACTCACCAGCCAAAGAACTGTGTACATGTTCAGGGTTCAAATGACATTATCAGCACACTATGAAACAATGCACTTGCATTGTCAAAGACACACAGCTGCCAAATTTATAATTACTTTATTATGTAACCAAAATTTGTTATCTGCTCTCTCAAGGTTGCAAAAAAAATGGAAATACTACGTTATCTTATTAGGAAATATATGTCCCACCAAAGCAAAGTGGAAATAGCTATTACCTTAATAAGTATCCATATACCATTTAGAGAGAGAATGTGTTTTCTTTGTGAAAGAAATTATAAATCACTTGGTATGGAATACAAGACCCTTGGTATTGAATGAGAATATGTGTGCCAGTAGGAGAATCTAAAACAAAGCTGAAGTTTGAACAAACCTCCTTGGGACAGGAGAATAATCTGATTTTCTCCTCTGTGGTAGGAGGAAACCACAGGGGATAGGAAAATGCAGAGAAAAGGAAGCCAATAAGAGGGCAAGAAAGAAGAGAGGTACTTAGATGGGTACTTAGATGGGGAATTTCAATTTGAAATTATTTCCACTATAAATACCCTTTATATATTCCCACACCTCCCCAACTCTACAATTCTTGCAGATACTTTTTTGTGAGGGACGCACATTTAGAAAAATTTGGGTAAGTGTCTGCTTCTTATCTGCAGAAATGCCATTAAATGAGTGCATACAGGAAAAGAAGAGAATGAAAAAATAGAAGGACCTGGAAAACATGGGCACCACATTCTCCTCAACTTGAAAAAGCCCTGAGCACTACCTTAGTTTCCATTAGGCATGAATAGATGTCCAAACAATTTTCAAGAGGTCAGGAAATCCCAGTTGACATCATGGTTACCTCATTCCTAGCTGGAAACTCATCCATCTGTCAGTTTCAAGAAAACAAAACTAAAACAACAACACAACACTATGGTGTCTCTCCTGGCTGGGAAGGGCACCTGCTTGCTCCCGCTGCTAGCTTTTATTACAGTTCTAACAGAGACTAAATAAGCAATGCCCTAAAAAGAGGTCACAATGGTTTATGAACCTATAAAATTAACCCCAACAGATAGAATATGTGTATAAGCAGGCAAGTATTTTTAAGCAACTGAGATTAGACTAAGAAAACAATCAATTAAGTAGGTCATTTTTGTCACCATCAACTATGTCACACTCAGCCTAGATACGAATCATAAAACATTTTATCAAATACATAATAAAACAGAAGTTCAAGATAAAACTAAGGAGAACTTTTTTTCGTAAAAAATACACAGGGTTTGGTTAATATTCTTTGAATTAATTAAAAAATTAACTACTGGAGGATTTATGATCTCCAGCAACCACAGCATAGTTAATACAGGCAGAGAAAAGCTACCCCTTAGTCATTGTGTAAAACAAGAATATTAAAGGTACAAAGCACTGACTCGCTAGTAAAGAATTCAAGGTATGGAAAAAAGAGAAAACATACCCACCCCATTGACACACTTATTCTATTCTTCCTAACACAGAGGAGTTAATAAGGCTTCTTAGACAAGGGCTATAAAATACTGAGAGCTCCCCAGAGGAGGGAGTAGCCTAGGAACAAGGTTTTATTAATTGCAGGGTTTATTAAGCATGAATCAGTTCTCTGTGCCCCCTCATATAGCTTAGGCCTACTATTCATTTATAGGAATTTTAGGTCCAGAATAATTTTTATAAGCCTTTATCTTTCAGTGCAGATGGAGACTGGGATGGAGAGTAGCTCTCTATATCTTTTCCTATGAATGAATATTTTGTACTTCATAATATTTTTTCCTTTACAGTGAATTTTTTCCTACTTTTGTTTTCCTTAGTCCTCTTTTAATTTGTTATGTTTTAAGAAAAGAGAAAAGGAAACAAGCCCAGGTGTTGTTTTCTACTTGCAAGAATTATGTTCTGTTCTTATCTGCATCCCCAGTGCCTAGCACAGTAACATAGTGTATAATAGATATTTAATAAACATTTTTCTGAGTGAATGCCTAAATTATCCACTGGGCCCATATGCTGGCTGTATTGTTTTTCTCTAGATCCAATTTAAATCTTCTTCTATTGAGCTCTGTGTCTTGGGATTGAAGCTGACCAGGGATTGAAGCTGAAATATATCAATAGGGTCCCTTGCCCTGTGGCTTATTTATGACCTTGGTCAATGGAAGGCACAAGAGAAGACCAAAGGGCAGGGGAAAGCTTGGGTATGTATTTTCAGTGCTCCATCCCTAACAGGTTACCATCAAAGACTACAGTTTCCTCTCAGGTAACCCTCTTCATTTCTCTGTGTTCTAGGAATCATTTCATCCTGTATCCTTTCAAGCCTTGGGGTAAATGTGGGTCCAAACTGCTGCTAACCTCATGGGACTTCAGAGTACTTTACTGATATCCCTAAATCTTCTCCACGACTTTGGCAGTAGACCCTTTATTAAACTCTCCTCAATTACCGAATTCATTGTGGTATCTGTTTCCTGCTGGGACCCTGACTAATGCAGCCTTATTGATGTATAAAATACTATCAGAGTTCAAATGGTAATTAAATGAAAAATTCAACTTCTGAACATTTTTTTAAAATGATAGCTGAATCTGTTGATCATCTGCATACCTGAGGCTCTGTGTTTTTTTTTTTTAATTGAAGACAGATCAGTTTTCGTTTCTTTTGCTGAGTAAATGTTTAACCAGTTTTATTGAGCTAGTTATGATGTGGGAACTTTGTTTTGATAAAGGTGCTCAGAGGTGTTTTGTAGCTAGTAGCTACAATGGCTATGAAAATATCTTTCTATATTTAAAATATGCATTAAATTATACTTCTGTGAAATTTTGTATTAAAGTAAGAAGAATAAGAAAAAAGAAATTTGTGAAATATATGGTTAAGCAACGTTATTTCTATCATTTCATTTTACACCAAAATTTTACTAAATGCCTATTTATATTGCAAATAAGGAAATTAAATTAAAACACAGAGCTCTAAATTTCTTTCAATCCCTGTGAGCTATATTTTATTTACACAATCCCTGTGAGCTATATTTTATTTACACAATTGAGTAAATGTGATAATGTTTGCATTACCTGTTTGTATTAACATTAATGTGATAATGTTTGTATCTATAACACAAAATATACATGTAATAACGAGAATATTTTTTCTTTCTAAATATCTAATGTCCTGAATTTTTCTCTTAAGTATATCATTACTCGAGTGGAATTTATTTTGTATGGCACATCTTCAATATATGGTAAGACACCAAATTAAAATCTATATTGCTTGATATTAGAGAAAAATTATTATCTTTTTTAATCTTTTCCAAGATCTTTAACTTTTTCAAATATATCAGGGACAAAGAGAGAATAATAGCATTTTTCCTTTCATCTTCCTTCTAGTTTTCCCATCTCAAATATGAAAAGAATGAGCTGTGGGGGAAAAGGCACAAGAAGGAAAAAACTAGAGGGAAAAAGTTGCCAAAGTATTATTTCCCTCCTTTCCTCGTTGGATATCAACATTGGTACTTTCAATGCCAAATGGAAGCTTCTATAATGCAGGATTACAGCTAGATTGGACTAAATTCAAAATGCCCTTCAGTATCACACTCTGTTTTTTAGGTGGATGAAAGAACAGATTCCTCTTCCTGGATTATCATTTTTTTTCCCCACTTGGTAGTGTGTTTGGGAAGAGTGAAAAGTGGAGGTGGTAATCATGGTGGTACTCACATCTTCATCAAGTATACATTGCCTCCTCAACTCAGTTTTTTTCTTTTTCTTCTCTTTCTGAGCTCCTCTCTTTTCCACTTGCTGTTGCACAGTGATCTGTGAACTTCCTGTTCTCACTAAGTAACTTAGCCCACATAGAAATATTAATTAGGGTGACTTGAGAACATCACCCTTAAAGCAAAAACCAGAACACTGGTATCTCATACAGGTGCATACTATCATTACAATATCCACTATGTAACTCCCTGGAATATTTTTGGTGCCAATCATTTATCACCTCATAAATGTTCTATCCCTTCTCCTTGAGATGTCTTATATACAGTTGCTAAACCAAGTTTCCTAAGAGCCCAATTTTATCATGTCAGAAAACAAAGTTGTTCTCCATTGTTCATTGCTTCCAGCCTTAACTCTTCTGCGTAAATTTTCCCAAAGCTGTTTGATTTAATTACTTTCTTAATGCTAAAGTAAATGCCCTACCACTACTTTTTCTTTAGTTATACCAGACCCAAGAATACTGTCTAATGCTTTATCTCAACCAAAGCTATAGTCATCCCTGCTTGTACCGGTCTACTGCCTTTCCCATTATTTTTGATGTTGTCATTGTTGTTTCTTTTAGGCATCTTTCAGGATATTGGGGATGTTTGAGGAGGACGACAAAGCCAGTGGGTGACAGTTTATCATGCACAAGGTTCTTAAAACCATTGGCTTTTAACTTCAATAGCAGTGGCTCAGAGCTTCAAAAAGCCACACAAAGCCAGAAGCCCTTGGGTTTGGAAAGAGAATTTAAAAGCCTCCAAATCTATTATTTTTACTTTTATTGCATTTTGGCCAGAGAAGGTTGTCCATATACTACCAATTCTCTAGTATTCCTTACAGTAGCCTTTGTGGGGGCACCTGGGTGGCTCAGTTGTTTAAGCGTCTGATTCGGCTCAGGTCATGATCTCACGGCTTGTGAGTTTGGGCCCCGCGTCGAGCTCTGTGCTCACAGCTTGGAGTTTGGAGCCTGTGTCTGCCTCTCTCTCTGCCCCTCTCCACTCATGCTCTCTCTCTCTCTCTCAAAAATAAATAAACATAAAGAAGGAAGGAAGGAAGGAAGGACGAAAGAAAGAATCCTTTGTGGAATATGGGGTCAAATTTTATAAATGTTCCACATATGTCTAAACACTATGAGTTTGCTCCGATTATTGGGAGAATCTACACCCCCCCACACACACACAAATGTGATAAAGATAGGTTTTTTTGTGTTGTTCAAATCCTCCATATATTCTCAACATTTTTGCCATAAGTTTCTATTAGAATTTCCAGCAAGTATAGATTTTTAATTCTCCTTTTACACCTGTCAGATTTCTATTTAAGTATTTTGAGGTTATGTTGGAATTGGATTATACTCTGAGTTTATTATCTTCTTTGTGAATCTCATCTCACCAAATGAGAAGCTTGGTATACACTATGACTGCAGGACTGTATCACAAACCCCAGACGCACTGCACTGAGAACTATTAGTGCAGTTGATACTTGGCAATATATTGGAGATAAATACGTTATTTGATGGTAGGACAATGTCTAGTTCATTTCTGTGTCCACATTGCCCAGCTTACTCCCTGGAATAGGGCTGTCAAGAAATGATTGCTGGAGGTAGCAGAATTTTTTCTCAAAATATATTTATAGTAAAAGCAAAGTCAGAACATTGGTTTTAAAACTGTCTAATCCATTGTCAAAATTCTGATTCCAAATTAAACTTTATAAAAGAAGGTTTCTTTTTTTTTAATTTTTTTTTCAACATTTATTTATTTTTGGGACAGAGAGAGACAGAGCATGAACGGGGGAGGGGCACAGAGAGAGGGAGACACAGAATCGGAAACAGGCTCCAGGCTCTGAGCCATCAGCCCAGAGCCTGACGCGGGGCTCGAACTCACGGACCGTGAGATCGTGACCTGGCTGAAGTCGGACGCCCAACCGACTGCGCCACCCAGGCGCCCCTAAAAGAAGGTTTCTTAAACCTTTTTAAAATCATGGGAAAATCAGAAAAAGAAGGAAGGAAAATATAAAAAAATAATACGAAATGGGAAAAACAATATTTAATATTGTCTGTATTATACCATTAGGGTATATATTATTTATCTCAACAAACAACTTAATAGTCTTATGGTAAATATAAATATGGCCATTGTAGGGGCGCCAGGTTGCCCCTCAGGCAGTTGAGTGTCTGACTCTTGACCTGGCTCAGGTCATGATCTCACAGTTCATGAGATCGAGCCCCACGTCACGCTCTGCGCTGACAGTCAGAGCCTGCTTGGGATTTTCTCTTCCTCTCTTTGCCCTTGCCCCACTGGCTCACTCTAATTCTCTAAATACATACATACATACATACATACATACATACTTAAAATATAGATCTCCGTTTTATAGAGAAAAAACAAAGACCAGAGTGACTAAGTAATTTGCTCAATTTCAAATAACTAGTAAGAAGCTGAGATGAAGATTAAAAATATGTCAATGTCTTGCAGCCAAAGATCACCAGGAATATATCTCTAGTTGGAACAGATTTTGTGTAGCACTTAATGCATTGGGGATCATGGGGGATCTCAATAAAAGACAGAAGGAACCTATCATAGGATTTTGTCTTTGGGTGATTTGGGGGAGAATCTAGAGAAGCAAGGTTCACTTAAAATTATATTCTTTTTAAAAAATTTTTTAATGTTTATTTTTGAGAGACAGAGAGAGACAGAGCATGAGCATGGGAGGGGCAGAGAGAGGGGGAGACACAAAATCCAAAGCAGATTCCAGGCTCTGAGCTGTTAGCACAGAGCCCGACTCAGGGCTCAAACTCACAAACCATGAGATCATGACCTGAGCCAAAATCAGACCCCAACCGACTGAGCCACCCAAGCACCCTGATATTCTGTCAGAAAGCAAGGGAACATCTATAATTGGGTATCTCAACAAACCTTATTGAAAGCAAGGTGAGACTAGAATCAAGACAAAGCTGCAACTGATAAAGTAGCAGTCACACATTTGGGATGAGTAAGGGGGTGTTTGATATTTTGTGGGTGGCATAATGACTCTGCTTCTGTGTTTAGATAGAATTATGAAGTGGCTTGGGGCGCCTGGGTGGCTTAGTCGGTTAAGCGTCCGACTTCGGCTCAGGTCACCATCTCGCGGTCCGTGAGTTCGAGCCCCGCGTCGGGCTCTGTACTGACAGCTCAGAGCCTGGAGCCTGTTTCAGATTCTGTGTCTCCCTCTCTCTCTGCCCCTCCCTCATTCATGCTCTGTCTCTCTCTGTCTCAAAAATAAATAAAACATTAAAAAAATTTAAGAATTATGAAGTGGCTTTGCTTTATCTCCTTTTATCATGATCTCTGAGTAACCTTGTCTGAGGTTGGTATTCTGTGAGATTGTTAATGTCTAGTTGGAGACTAATATGACCTAGCTGTAAGTGCCAGTCAGACTTCTGAATGTCAAAGGCTGCTCCTTTTGTCTTTCTCAGTCAGAACTGAGAAGATCACATTTCTTCTAACCACACCATTTAACGAAAATGCAAAAAAAAAAAAAAAAAAAACCCGTGAAGAATGATTTTTGCGTGTCCATTTTCCACCATTCTACCAATCATTTGATAGTAACACACTGAATTAATATCAGAGGATAAAATGTTCTACTCCTGTTCCTGAAAGGGGGAAAAAATACTCTGAGCAAAACTTAAGAGTTCTATCAGGAACATAGAAGTCTAAACCAAAAGGAGATATTTATAAATTACTTTTACAGTGAAAGACACTGCCATTTACCACAGAACAAAAGGAACCTTGTAAAACAATGTAGGAGTTACATTTGACAAAAGCTGTCTACTTAGGTGCTGAACTTTTCTGCCTTCTCTCCTTTTAAAATTCTAGAACACATACTAAAAGAATAAAGTTGACTTGGATGGCTGTAAAATTAAATAGTTTAAAGGATGAGGGTGAAAAGCGATGATCTATTCCTCCTTCTGATGGAAAACAGCCTTCGTGCTTCATTAATGCACAGACAGCTGTCACTTATCCCTGCTGGAAGCAAGAGGACACAATCCTTGAAACAATACATCTAGTTAAATACAGAGAGATAAGTCTTGAGGATACAGTTTAGCAAAAAACAAGTTACTGCACAAAATATCACATGAAATATCTACCAAGTTATTTGGCAAACTTTGATGAAATCTTAAGAAATGTAGTCCTTTCTAAAGCAGTCAATCAACTAGTTGTATTTATAGACAATACTGTTGGATGTTTGGGGAAAATGCACGTAATGGTATTTATAGAGTGATTCTGTGTTCTAGCAAATCCTAGTTCTGCTACCTATTAGCTGTGTGAAGTGATCAAATAACCTTTCTGAGATTCAATTTCTTTTTAGATAATAAAAATACCTGCTTAGCCATCCCCGCAGGGCTTACTGGAGATCAAATATGAAAATGTACATGAAAGTACTTTGTAAACTGCAAAGCACCACACGTGTAAATTATCATTATCTAAGATACAATACACCCAGTATGTGCCAAAAGTAATGTGTATTAATTCATTCACAAATAAGGGCTTATTTTATACTTTTAGTTTATTTCCTTCAGTATGACCTTGTATCTTTAATTCAATCTGTTCAATATTGGATTGTCTTTACATCATATCAGTTCACATGCCAAGTATATGAATCTTAAATATTCCTGTGAAAATGTAAACACATCATCATTTACTTTCTACCACAAATGAGCAAAATGAAGGTGAGCATCTTAAATTTTAAAATTAATAGGATTAATGAAAGATGTCATTTACTTCATACTTTGAACTATGTATATTTTGGATGATTGAATTGGGTTTCCAAGGGCCCAGTTTATATCTTCAGAGAGAGATTAAAATGATAACAATGGCACAGCTAACTTGCTAAGTAATTGTTACCTTTGCAAAAGTTTCCCTGGACCCTGAGAAAAAGCAGCAAATCAATTCCACTGTATTTAAATGCTAAGAAAGAAATATAATTACATAATAAAAATTTGACTTTTCACACTTTATTATTTCTCAGTAAAATTATAACCCTGTAGCATTTACTTTAATTTTTACTATTTTTGGAGACAAAAGAGGAACATCAGTGAAGAAAAATAATTAGATTCTGAGAGGCCTGTGATAAACATACACACACCGGAGAACGGCAAGAGGTTCGTCACAGTGTGCCTCTAGTTCCAGCAAACTACCTTGCTACTACATTGCAAGGCATGGGCGATCTCTCTTATGGTGAAAATTTTGACAATAATAATATTATAGCCAGTTAGGCACAGGCTTTCATCTCTTCCTTTTACCAGTCAGTTCCTTTCATCCAGTCAAAGACAAGTTGAGATTGGAACAGGTAGTTAGAAAACAATTTCCCATAGGAAGCTGACTACAAACTTATTTGTGGAGTTGTTTTCTGTATCTACTTAATAAGGTAGATCCCTGGCTTTAAATTTATAACTACTGGTCCTGCTGATAATGTTCTTTGCTATTAAACTGTTAAGACTTTTAGTAAAAGATTCTCCATGAGTTATTTTTCTGATAAGGACTCTTTAAGGCAATGTCTACATTTCTGAAATTAATGCTTTAATTTTGGATATAATTCCCCACTTTCTTGAGTTACCTAAATAATTGAAGTCAAGATTACTTAATTAATCTGAGTATTATATTAGCTATCATTAAAGTACTCTACTGTTTGAGCTAAGAAAATATAGCTGTTGAGTCAATCCACAGGTGTAACCTTGTTCTTTTCTCTCTGATTTTATATAACAGCTGCGCCTTTTAGTTCAACTCCACACAGTTCAAAGGCGAGTCTTCTACAGAGTCCGCTCTTGCTGGAGGCCATTACCTAATTGGCTACCCTCTCGTCCAGATCCAATTCTTAGACAGGTTCTTCACAGGTGAAATGAAGTGGAGGCATGTCACTATTAACAGAAAGACTCGGGCAAATATTATTGAGGTTGTGATCAAAAGACTAAAAAATATGCACGCTGTTTCCTCTGATTTTATTCTCTGACAGACTAGAGAAGACAGGAACAGTACAAGTGATTTCAAATGATGTCTAATGTTGGATTTGCTGCTACTGTTACTGCCATTGGTGGTAATAGCAGTGGCTGTGGTGGTGCCATTAAGCATCTTACCCTAAGTCACATATTAGTAAATGTTTATTTATTCAATGAAGATGAGTTGAACACCTGCTATGGGCCAGAATCTATACTGAGATTACTACCTGCAACATAACAAAAAAACTATCACTGGACCTCCTGAACCACAATTACTCAAAAACACAATACCCGGTTGATAGATATGGAGTTTGAAACAAAGTTCATTGTTTATTGTGAAGCCTCGCTATAGACAGAGAGATGAATGAGGTGATATAATATCTGGAGGCTAGGAAAGGATATTGCCCGATAATAACCTCATTTTGAATCATATCCTTATCCTGATTATATGAATTTGCATGTCTGTGGAATTACTTATCACTGACTTAACTTGACAATTGTAATCTCAAATGGCATTTATAAATAGCATAAATTAAGTGATGGATGATGTAATTTACTGACTATTAGACAGTCAATAATTATTGGGTGCTAAAGTAATTGTGAGAATTAAAAATAAGTACACTCTTCTTTTAAAATCAAGGCATATATTTATCAAAATATGAGCCACAATTCAAAACATAATATAAGCCCTGAACAAGCATTATGGAGAATGAAAGATATAAGAGTGGGAGGAGGAGGAGAGGTCAGTATAGATGAAGATGGTCAAAAAGTTTTCAGAGGGTAGAGGAAATGCACATTTGACATTAAACAACAAGTAGAGTTACAAAAAAAGAGGAAATTTGTATCTATAATCTTTGCTTTCAAGTCAACACTAGCAGGATCAATTTATTCTAGACAAGATGCCTAAAATTTATTTTTTTTTAAATTTTTTTAACGTTTATTTATTTTTGAGACAGAGAGAGACAAAGCATAAACAGGGAAGGGTCAGAGAGAGAGAGAGATACAGAATCTGAAACAGGCTCCAGGCTCTGAGCTGTCAGCACAGAGGCCGATGCGGCGCTCAAACTCACGGACCACAAGATCATGACCTGAGCCGAAGTTGGACGCTTAACTGACTGAGCCACCCAGGCACCCCAGAAGATGCCTAAAATTTAAAGTAAATAATACTAAGTGAAAATAAGTGCCCTATATTAAGTCTGTGAAGCCCAGTAGCAGTTAGCTGAGTCTTATCACTCACTTGCAACTAATCAACTATGCTTTTTACTATAAAACCACACATATTCATTAAATGATTCAAAAATGTTAATTAACAAATATTAAATGTCAAACACTGTCAAATATTAAATGTTTAAGAACAAGAATGCCATGGTTAGTAAAACACATGACCCTGCCTTTATAGATATTTTTTTAACACAATGAGGAAAGCACATACTAATAATCAAGTAATGTTATTATTGAAAACATGTATAAGTGCTAGAAAGGAAATGAGTGGGTTTTCATGATAAAAAGGAAAATCCAGTTTGGAAGTGGAAGCAGTACTTCCTAACACATAATAGACAGATCTGTCTTAGGAAGAGATATTTAGTCAAGATGGAATGGGTGAGGAGATAACTTTGAAAAAGAAAGGATAGATTGTATATGCAAAGGCCTTAAATGGGGGGGAATGTGCAAAGGTCCTACAGGAGGAATTGGTTTTGCAACTTGAAGCCATACAGACTTTGATGTATTTACATCAAATAGTAAAAAAAATACTGTTTTACAGTAAAAAGAATAGTAATGAAGCCAGTGTAGTTGAAAGGGGGAAAGAGCAGGAGCTGAGGGTGATGAGGTTGGCAGGGGCCCTCAGTTTCAGTGACTGTAGGCCTAAGTACAATGGAAAGTGGCAACATAAGATGTATGTCATGAAAAGATTACTTGAGTTAGAGAAGAGTCAAAAAAAGAAAGTATGCAAGTCAGAGGCTGTCACAGTCATCTAAGCAGGAGATGATGAAGCTGGGATAATATCTTTCAAGGTATGTATTAAAAGTAAAGTCAGCAGGACTGGCACCTGCATTGGATGTAGGGGATGAGAAAGAGAAAGGAACCAAGGGCTGAACAAAAGAGAGGACAGTGGTCCCATTTGCTGAGATGAGGAATACTTAGGAAAGATTAGGTTTGGGAGAAATCAAGAGTTAGCTTACACAATTATATAAGTGATTATACACCTAAACCTACCCAGTTCCATATGTCAATTAGATCTCAATAAAACTGAAAAAAGAAAAAAAGAGGATTAGCTTTTGGCCATAAAAGCTAGGCATGCCTATGAGATACATGTGAAGATGTCAGTAAGACATCGTATAATTGGAATAAGCTCATTGTTAATTGCCTAATATTATAATTGGATTTTTTTGTGTGTGATACAGATAGTCCTGACATTTTGGGAACTAGATGACATCTTCTAGGCGAAGAGTTTAGAAAGAACATAAAAGAAGACCTGGAACAAACCCCTGAAAAAAAATACTAATTTCAGATGTATTCTGAAAAAGAAGTAGCCAACAATTATGACTAAGATAAAGTGGCCAGGTAGGTGAGAGGAAAACCAGGAGAATATGGTGTCTTAAAATCAAGAAAGAGAAGTGTTTCAAGGTGAGGAAGTGGTCAACCAAGACAAACGTTTGAGATAATTAATTTCAAGTGAAGGGAATGTTCTGGTGAACATTCAGCTCCATTCAAGTGCTTGTGTGCAGGCACTGAGAAGATGAATGATTGAGTTCACCCATGGCTGGTACTTTATGAAAGATGTAAGAAAGCTGTAAGGTCACTGGGACATGTTTCAAGAGAGTGATAGAATAATGGACCATGGACTCAAGAATGGAAGTAAAAACATGAATAGTGAGAAGATAATGCAAAGTGAGCGATTATAATAATGTGGTTTGAAACATAAACTGTGCCAAAAAAAGAAGAGAGAATGAGGTATGACTACAGAATAATGAGAAACTTGTAGGATCACTGGATATTAGATCAGGATGTTATTGAGAAATTGTTGTAGTGAGATTATTGAGCAAGGAATATGGCAGAGAAAAGATGGTGATCATTGAGTGTGATGTTTGCTCTTGAAATTTTGGAGGTCAGGAATGAGGATATAGAGATGACTGGCTAAAACAAAATTAGGAAAGGCCTGGGAGAGGCAGAAGTACTGAATTTGGAAGCCTGGATATAGTGTGGTGATACACAGGAATTTAGAAGTCAACAAAAAAGATAACAGCTATTATGTTGAAATAGAAAGATGTGATCCAGAGCCTAAGGTCTTCGAGGAATAATGGAAATTTCTAGAATGTTTGGAGGTGAAAGAGGGAATAAGGGATGGAATGATGGCAGAAGCCTCAATCATACAGAATTTTTGCAAGAAAGAGAAGCAATGGAGAGCTACAAAGACACATATTATACCTCATAGCTATAATGTTAAGTGAGACATGAGAGAAAGTACAACCTCCACCAGAGATGGATGCTGGGGAAGCAGTTTCTTCCTGGGGCTGACTAGTTTCTTTTAGGGCCAGTATACAAAGAAACTTCTGAGGCAAGGTTAAGTTATAGAAGACTCCTGATTATAGAAAGAGACAGCCAAATATTATAAATGATTTAACTAGGCATTGCTAATATATTTAAGAAAAAATAAAATTGAGAGACTTATTTTTAAAAAAGAATAACACTGGGGTGCCTGGGTGGCTCAGTCGGTTGAGTGTCTGACTTCGGCTCAGGTCATGATCTCATGGTTCGTGAGTTGCAGTCCTGCGTCGGGCTCTGTGCTGACAGCTCGGAGCCTGGAGCCTGCTTCGGATTCTGTGTCTCCCTCTCTCTCTCTGCCCCTCCCCAGCTTGCACTCTGCCTCCCCCTCTCTCAAAAATAAATAAACATTAAAAAAATATATATATATTTTTAAAAATAACACTTAAGAAGCAAATTGTGTGTTTATATTTAAGGACTGAATTATCTAATTCTACATATATAAAGTTTAACTTTCCTTTTCATGCTTAAGAAAACTTTGCTATCTTCCATCTATTCCGCTTCTAAATTTGAAAAATCTAAATAAATACTGAAAAATTTCTGGTTGGTACTTTCAAGAAATCACTTGAAAATTAGATATTAAAATCTTTCAGATTTGTTCATTTACTCAAAAAATGAATTCAAAAATACATCAATCGTCTGTTATATTCTAGGCACTTTTTGAGATGCTTGAAAAATGCAAGTAAATAAAACAGCAAATATTCTTATGTTCATGGTGCTTACATTGTACTGAGGAGAAAGAGACTATAACACAACAACCATAAATAAATAAATTATATATTTCTATATTAACACACAATATATTACATATTGTATGTTAAAAGAGGATGAATTCTATAGAAAAATAGAAAGGAAAGCAAGCAGTGGGGATCCAGATTACAGGATAAGGGGGTACAACTCAGTGGTAGAGCATTTGACTGCAGATTATTGAGGTAAAGGACTGCAAATTTAAATTTGGTATTCAGAGTAGGCTTCAATAAAGAGGTAAAAATTGAGCAAAAACCCCAAAATAAAATGATTATATGAGAAAAGTGAATATAAGGGAGTGAAGTAGTCCAGGTAGAGGAAAAAGCCAGGAGGAAGGGAGTGGGGCTGATGTGCTGAAGGAAAGCGAAGGGCCAGGATGGATAAGCAGAGAGAGGGAAAGTCAACAAAGGATGCAACAAGAGAGGTAACAGGGACCACATCATACTGGGCATTATAGACCCTTATAAGAACTTTGGACTTTACTCTGAATAGAGTGGAAGGCTTTAAGAACAAAAGTGAAATGATTTGGCTGGGCATTTTGTTTGAAATTAGATTATGGAGAGTCACTGATAAAAACCAGTAGGCAATGGTGGTAATCAATGGAGACATGATGATGGTTTTAGTGTGGACAATGGTATCAAATGGAATGAGAAGTGGTCAGATTCTGCATTTATTTGAAAATTACTGGCAAGATTTTCCCAAAAGACAGTATATGAGTGTAATAAAAAAAAGAAAAAGGGAGTAAAGGATGACTCCAAAGGTAAGGTTTTTTACCTTAGCAATGAAAAGAATGGACACGCCATCAAGTACAGATAGAAAGTTTTGGTACGGAAAAGATCAGGCATTTGTATTACACATGTTCAGTCTGAGGTGTATATTAGACATCCAAGTGTAGACAATTTGCCTTTACTTTAAAAAATTGAACCTGTACTAATATTAATATTAATCATAGAAAATACAAAGACTATATAGCCACAAGGCTTAAGGAATTCAGAAGTCAACAAACTTCTTCCGTAAAAGGTTCAATATTTTAACAGGTCTTACAGTTTCCTTAAGAGCTACTCTGCCAAAGTAGTGTGAAGGTAGCCATAGACGATAAATAAAAATGAGTAAGGTTGTATTCCAGTAAATCTTTATTTACAAAAATAGACAGCTGGTTAGATTTGACCTATAGACTGTAGTCTGCTGATCCCCACTTTAATAGATTTAAGAAAAAAAAAATTTTTTGAGCCCCAGACTAGATTACATAATTCGGTTTTCCTAGATTGTGGATGTATAATCCTAATGGTACCCAAAATAGCTTAAGTGGTACACATACATAACATTAAATCATTTTAAATAATAAAGTATTATATTTATTTACTAGTATTATTTTTTTGTAATTCTCTATCAATTAATTGATTATATCATTTAAAAAGGCACAGTTTGGTACAGATATTTACCAACAACCTGGTGCTTGATAACCTCTCTTTGCAATATACACAAAAAAACTTTAGCTTCAAACATTTTTTCAAGTTAGAAATACAGCTATGGTCTAATAACATTAAGTTTTTATCAAAGTTCTTTGCCAATTTCCCAGTATCAATAATTATTTCTAGTATTATTAGTAATATAACTTCTTTAAATCAATTTAAGTAAACATTGGGAATGATTTTACAAAACTATAAAGTAAAGCATAGTACAAGTGGTGTTCTAATATCATAAATACCTTAAAACTACTCACTGAAGCACTACTGTAATGCAACATTTTCATACAAAAAGGGAAAGAAGCGTCAGATTGGTTGGTTGGTCTGTCTTTTGTTCCCACAGCTAGCAAATGACAGAACTAAAATTAGAGCCCTTGAATCTCACCCAAGTGCTTTATCCACATCACCAAAATGGCCTGGTTTCCTCGTGCTAGAATGGAATTGTACAATTATTTATTAGGTGCTTGCCTAGAAAAACCACTATGTTAACCTCAAACTGCCATTTCCTTATTAGGACATAAACAGAAGAGACAATAGAAAGAGTAATGATTCCTTTTCTTCTCAAATGCATAGCGTGTCCAGAGGTAGAGGTGCCATGAAGCTAACAAAGCTGAAGTTTTCAGATCTCTCATTCTGAAAGACCCTGGCGATATTCATTTGGTCATATGTTTTGTAGAATTTATGAAAACAAAATATTTACTCTTACATAAAGTCCTCCAAAACCATATAAGCTTTAGGCTCCACATAACCCAGATCTCCCTTCATATGTATCCATTCCTATAATAATTTCATTCCAATTTTGAAGAAAACATGATCTTATCAGCCATACAATACAGTTGCTCTTCAAACTTTGTGAATTGTTCTGGGAAGTTTAAAAAGCTTATGATCCCTAATAGATATTATGATCTCCTTAAGCAAAGAATCAATTCAGTTCAACAGTTACTCACTCTTGGTCTGGAATTTCTTCTCCCAGGTATCCAAGAATCTGTCTTGCTCCTTCATTTCATGCCACTCTCTGCTCGAATATCATTTCACAGAGAATATACTCTAAACATGGTTTCTAAAGTAGCGTTCTCCAACCCTGTCCCCTTACACAGTTTTAGTTTTTGTTATTGCATTTATGACCACAGACATATTTCTTATTATTTTTTATATGTGTATTGTTTGTGTCCCTCCTGCTCTCAGTGGAAGCTCTGTGAGGAGGGGTCTCCAACTATTTTACTACTGTAACACTGATGTCTAGAATCGTGCCTTTTACACTGTGGACAATCAATAGAAAATTGTGGAGTGATCATTCTGTGTCAGGGCTGTGCTAAGCTCTAGGGATTCAGTAGTTCATGAGGCAGATAACTTATTATACATGTTAATAAGTAATTGCTCTTTCAAACAAAGAGCTACAGGTGCTAGTGGAATGTATAACAGCAGCATTAGCATAGCCTTTAGGGGTAAGGAAGACCTCCCTGAGGCAATGATGTTGATTTTATATGACCTCAAAGATCTATGACCAATGTGTGCTCATTACATGCAAAGGAAAGAAGACAATGACATTTCTCTCCTCTTTCAACTCATTATAAACAGAAATCTTCATAGTATTGGAAAATGCCACCAAACCAAATGAAATGTGTTGCTTCAATAATTTTCAATTGAGGATCCTGGGAAGATGGCGGCATGGGAGGATGCTGGGCTCACCGCGTGTCCTGCTGATCACTTAGATTCCACCTACACCTGCCTATATAACCCAGAAAACCGCCAGAAGATTAGGAGAATGGAGTCTCCGGAGCCAAGCCCAGACGAGAGGCCCACGGAAGAGGGGCCCCTCCCAAAGCAGAACTCCGAAAGAAAACTGAGCTGAGCCTGCCCCTCCCGCCCCTGTGCACCCTGCCGGTCCACCCCAGCTAATACGCCAGATCCCCAGCACCACAAGCCTGGCAGTGTGCAAGTAGCCCAGACGGGCCACGCCACCCCACAGTGAATCCCGCCTCTAGGAGAGGGGAAGAGAAGGCACACACCAGTCTGACTGTGGCCCCAGTGGTGGGCTGGGGGCAGACATCAGGTCTCACTGCAGCCCCGCCCACCAACACAAGTTATTCAAGACAGCACAGGGGAAGTGCCCCACAGTTCCCCACCACTCCAGGGACTATCCAAAATGACGAAACAGAAGAATTCCCCTCAGAAAAACGTCCAGGAAATAACAACAGCTAACGAACTGATCAAAAACGATTTAAACAATATAACAGAAAGTGAATTTAGAATAATAGTCATAAAATTAATCGCTGGGCTTGAAAACAGTATAAAGGACAGCAGAGAATCTATTGCTACAGAGATCAAGGGACTAAGGAACAGCCAGGAGGAGCTAAAAAATGCTATCAATGAGCTGAAAAATAAAATGGAGAAAACTACGGCTCGGATTGAAGAGGCAGAGGAGAGAATAGGTGAACTAGAAGATAAAATTATGGAAAAAGAAGAAGGTGAGAAAAAGAGAGATAAAAAAATCCAGGAGTATGAGGGGAAAATTAGAGAACTAAGTGATACACTAAAAAGAAATAATATACGCATAATTGGTATCCCAGAGGAGGAAGAGAGAGGGAAAGGTGCTGAAGGGGTACTTGAAGAAATAATAGCTGAGAACTTCCCGGATCTGGGGAAGGAAAAAGGCAATGAAATCCAAGAGGCACAGAGAACTCCCTTCAGATGTAACATGAATCGATCTTCTGCACGACATATCATAGTGAAACTGGCAAAATACAAGGATAAAGAGAAAATTCTGAAAGCAGCTAGAGATAAACGTGCTCTAACATATACAGGGAGACCTATAAGACTCATGACCGATCTCTCTACTGAAATTTGGCAGGCCAGAAAGGAATGGCAGGATATCTTCAATGTGATGAACAGAAAAAATATGCAGCCAAGAATCCTTTATCCAGCAAGTCTGTCATTTAGAATAGAAGGAGAGATAAAGGTCTTCCCAAACAAACAAAAACTGAAGGAATTTGTCACCACTAAACCAGCCCTACAAGAGATCCTAAGGGGGATCCTGTGAGACAAAGTACCAGAGACATCGCTACAAGCATGAAACCTACAGACATCACAATGACTCTAAACCCGTATCTTTTTATAATAACACTGAACGTAAATGGACTAAATGCGCCAACCAAAAGACATAGGGTATCAGAATGGATAAAAAAACAAGACCCATCTATTTGCTGTCTACAAGAGACTCATTTTAGACCTGAGGACACCTTCTGATTGAGAGTGAGGGGATGGAGAACTATTTATCATGCCACTGGAAGTCAAAAGAAAGCTGGAGTAGCCATACTTAATATCAGACAAACTAGACTTTAAATTAAAGGCTGTAACAAGAGATGAAGAAGGGCATTATATAATAATTACAGGGTCTATCCACCAGGAAGAGCTAACAATTATAAATGTCTATGCGCCGAATACCGGAGCCCCCAAATATATAAAACAATTACTCACAAACATAACCAACTTTATTAATAAGAATGTGGTAATTGCAGGGGACTTTAACACTCCACTTACAGAAATGGATAGATCATCTAGACACACGGTCAATAAAGAAACAAGGGCCCTGAATGATACATTGGATCAGATGGACTTGACAGATATATTTAGAACTCTGCATCCCAAAGCAACAGAATATACTTTCTTCTCGAGTGCACATGGAACATTCTCCAAGATAGATCACATACTGGGTCACAAAACAGCACTTCATAAGTATACAAGAATTGAAATCATACCATGCATACTTTCAGACCACAATGCTATGAAGCTTGAAATCAACCACAGGAAAAAGTCTGGAAAACCTCCAAAAGCATGGAGGTTAAAGAACACCCTACTAAAGAACGAATGGGTCAACCAGGCAATTAGAGAAAATTAAAAAATATATGGAAACAAATGAAAATGAAAATACAACAATCCAAACGCTTTGGGATGCAGTGAAGGCAGTCCTGAAAGGAAAATACATTGCAATCCAGGCCTATCTCAAGAAACAAGAAAAATCCCAAATACAAAATCTAACAGCACACCTAAAGGAAATAGAAGCAGAACAGCAAAGACAGCCTAAATCCAGCAGAAGAAGAGAAATAATAAAGATCAGAGCAGAAATAAACAATATAGAATCTAAAAAAACTGTAGAGCAGATCAACAAAACCAAGAGTTGGTTTTTTGAAAAAATAAACAAAATTGATAAACCTCTAGCCAGGCTTCTCAAAAAGAAAAGGGAGATGACTCAAATAGATAAAATCATGAATGAAAATGGAATGATTACAACCAATCCCTCAGAGATACAAGCAATTATCAGGGAATACTATGAAAAATTATATGTCAACAAACTGGAAAACCTGGAAGAAATGGACAAATTCCTAAACACCCACACGCTTCCAAAACTCAATCAGGAGGAAATAGAAAGCTTGAACAGCCCATAACCAGGGAAGAAATTGAATCAGTCATCAAAAATCTCCCAACAAATAAGAGTCCAGGACCAGATGGCTTCCCAGGGGAGTTCTACCAGACGTTTAAAGCAGAGATAATACCTATCCTTCTCAAGCTATTCCAAAAAATAGAAAGGGAAGGAAAACCTCCAGACTCATTCTATGAAGCCAGTATTACTTTGATTCCTAAACCAGACAGAGACCCAGTAAAAAAAGAGAATTACAGGCCAATATCCCTGATGAATATGGATGCAAATATTCTGAATAAGATACTAGCAAATCGAATTCAACAGCATATAAAAACAATTATTCACCATGATCAAGTGGGATTCATTCCTGGGATGCAGGGCTGGTTCAATATTCGCAAATCAATCAATACAATACATCAGATTAATAAAAGATAAGAACCATATGATCCTGTCAGTCGATGCAGAAAAGGCCTTTGACAAAATTCAGCAACCTTTCTTAATAAAAACCCTCGAGAAAGTCGGGATAGAAGGAGCATACGTAAAGATCATAAAAGCCATTTATGAAAAGCCCACAGCTAACATCATCCTCAATGGGGAAAAACTGAGAGCTTTTTCCCTGAGATCAGGAACACGACAGGGATGTCCACTCTCACCGCTGTTGTTTAACATAGAGTTGGAAGTTCTAGCATCAGCAATCAGACAACAAAAGGAAATCAAAGGCATCCAAATTGGCAAAGATGAAGTTAAGCTTTCACTTTTTGCAGATGACATGATATTATACATGGAAAATCTGATAGACTCCACCAGAAGTCTGCTAGAACTGATACATGAATTTAGCAAAGTTGCAGGATACAAAATCAATGTACAGAAATCAGTTGCATTCTTATACACTAATAATGAAACAACAGAAAGACAAATAAAGAAACTGATCCCATTCACAATTCCACCAAGAAGCATAAAATACCTAGGAATAAATCTAACCAAAGATGTAAAAATCTGTATGCTGAAAACTCTAGAAAGCTTATGAAGGAAATTGAAGGAGATATAAAGAAATGGAAAAACATTCCGTGCTCATGGATTGGAAGAATGAATATTGTCAAAATGTCAATACTACCCAAAGCTATCTACACATTCAATGCAATCCCAATCAAAATTGCACCAGCATTCTTCTCGAAACTAGAACAAGCAATCCTAAAATTCATATGGAACCACAAAAGGCCCCGAATAGCCAAAGTAATTTTGAAGAAGACCAAAGCAGGAGGCATCACAATCCCAGACTTTAGCCTCTACTACAAAGCTGTAATCATCAAGACAGCATGGTATTGGCACAAAAACAGACACATAGACCAATGGAATAGAATAGAAACCCCAGAACTAGACCCACAAACGTATGGCCAACTAATCTTTGACAAAGCAGGAAAGAACATCCAATGGAAAAAAGACAGTCTCTTTAGCAAATGGTGCTGGGAGAACTGGACAGCAACATGCAGAAAGTTGAAACTAGACCACTTTCTCACACCAGTCACAAAAATAAACTCAAAATGGATAAAGGACCTGAATGTGAGACAGGAAACCATCAAAACCCTAGAGGAGAAATCAGGAAAAGACCTCTCTGACCTCAGCCGTAGCAATTTCTTACTTGACACATCCCCAAAGGCAACGGAATTAAAAGCAAAAATGAACTACTGGGACCTTATGAAGATAAAAAGCTTCTGCACAGCAAAGGAAACAACCAACAAAACTAAAAGACAACCAACGGAATGGGAAAAGGTATTGCATATGACATATCGGACAAAGGGCTAGTATCCAAAATCTATAAAGAGCTCACCAAACTCCACACCCGAAAAACAAATAACCCAGTGAAGAAATGGGCAGAAAACATGAATAGACACTTCCCTAAAGAAGACATCCGGATGGCCAACAGGCACATGAAAAGATGCTCAACATCACTCCTCATCAGGGAAATACAAATCAAAACCACACTCAGATATCACCTCACGCCAGTCAGAGAGGCCAAAATGAACAAATCAGGAGACTATAGATGCTGGAGAGGATGTGGAGAAACGGGAACCCTCTTGCACTGTTGGTGGGAATGCAAATTGGTGCAGCCACTCTGGAAAACAGTGTGGAGGTTCCTCAAAAAATTAAAAATAGACCTACCCTATGACCCAGCAATAGCACTGCTAGGAATTTACCCAAGGGATATAGGACTACTGATGCATAGGGGCACTTGTACCCCAATGTTTATAGCAGTACTCTCAACAATAGCCAAATTATGGAAAGAGCCTAAATGTCCATCAACTGATGAATGGATAAAAAAATTGTGGTTTATATACACAATGGAGTACTACGTGGCAATGAGAAAGAACGAAATATGGCCCTTTGTAGCAACGTGGATGGAACTGGAGAGTGTAATGCTAAGTGAAATAAGCCATACAGAGAAAGACAGATACCATATGTTTTCATTCTTAGGTGGATCCTGAGAAACTTAACAGAAACCTATGGGGGAGGGGAAGGAAAAAAAAAAAAGAGGTTAGAGTGGAAGAGAGCCAAAGCATAAGAGACTCTTAAAAACTGAGAACAAACTGAGGGTTGGTGGGGGGTGGGAGGGAGGGGAGGGTGTGTGATGGATATTGAGAAGGGCACCTTTTGGGATGAGCACTGGGTGTTGTATGGAAACCAATTTGACAATAAACTTCATATATTGGGGAAAAAAAAGAAAAAAGAAAGAAAGAAATAAATAATAATTTTCAATTATTTCCAAATTTCCAAAATTTCCGATTTTCCATATAAGAAATAGGCAGGCAGACAGTCTCTCTTTTCCTGTTTTTCCCGCTGCTCCCTTGCGGTGTATTCACTAAACTTCTATCTCCTTTGTTCTGCCTTAAGTGAATTCTTTACCACCTGAGCCACCAGCCTCTACCCAGTTGTGTCACTCTACATTCATGGCCCTCACATGGAACCTGTGCCATGCACAGCCATCTCCCCAGATTCTCCAGAAATCTCTCAGGACTTTCCCTTGATGGTGGACGAACTCTAGTACTAGTTGGGGAACTGACGACCTTTGGTTGAGATTACTCAGTGGTGAGGATCTGAAGCCCCGGAGGAAACCCACCAGACAGCCCTCCCCCAAAAGGGTGAGGGATTTCCCCTCTTGCCTCTCAGAGGGAGGCTTCTCTCCCTCTCCTTTCTCTTTTCACCCCTTCAGCAGTTTGACCTTAGTACTCCTTAGACAACTGAAGACCTCTGGCCAGGGTGGCTCCCTTGTTTGATCTGAAGGTCTGAGGGCAAATAGATCCAACTGTCTGTACCTGTGAGGGTGAAGAACCCCTTTCCTCTCCTCACTTCACCCAGTCTCCTTGAGGCCTCCATTTCCAACATGTGGTGCAATTGGCAGTGGCCACTTGTGCAGGGTGAATCCACACACGTTAGGGACTTGGTAGCCATGCTTTCCTCATGTTGGCTGACTCCTAGTCTCCTTGCTTCTTTCCTTTCCCCACCCACCATTTCTTTTGTTCCCATAGATCCAGCTGCCATTTTGATCTACAGGCAAAACAAGTTCCTACCAGTCTGAGTGAATCCAACAATTCCATATACCAATGATGATTTAACAAGGATTCCAGCCCATACCATCAGAACCCCCCACCCCAAATCCATAGACCTGGCCACCAAGGAATTTCAGTCAAATCGCCAATCAGCACATTAATATAATACCACACTCTGGTCTATGACTGCACAGAACTCCTAATAGACCAGCAAGTTTAGGTAGGGATAGCCCAGCCCCTGTCCAGCATGAGGTAGCTACAGAAGATGCAACCTCCACACAAATGCCATAGATTTGTCACTGTCTAGGGCGGTTGGGGGGGGTGGGATGTAGAGGCCACTTTTAGACAACAGGCAGAGCAATGGAAACTTGAGTAAGGTAAAAGGGGGGCCCCGATAACCACCAGGCTGAATGTAAATAGGCTTATCAAGTGACACATCTCAAAATATCCATAGGCCCTGGCTGACCAATGGGCTTCTTAAAAGTGGGCAGAAGTACCAAAAAAGGAAAATCCCATAGGTTCCCATACCTCTTCACTCTCCCTTTAACTATAGTTCCCCCCATCCCTACTGCCTCCTGGCAGACAGTCTCTCCTTTGCTGTCCTGCCTGTAGGACATACCTTGCAGTGTATTCAATAAACTCTTTCAGGGGTGTTTATTTTGTACTCAATAAACTCCTTTGGAGGTGGAGGGGAGAAGAATAGTCAGACTAGCTGTCAGATCGGTTAATACAACAAATAAAGAGTTAAATTAGTTGAATTTGAATTCATCTACTCACTCTACAATTAACTACTTTATTCTTTCATTACATAAATATTTATTAAGCACCTACTTAATGTCAGGCACTGAAAAGCTAAAACTCACATTGTTGTCTCAGTGAATAAAGAGTATCCTAATTGGGCTCATCTCTCATTCTCTGACTATATTTTAGCTCACAGACAACTGCCAGCTAATCTTCACACACATCAGTACTCAAAATATTCAGTAATTTCCCTGCCCAAAAAGCAATCCAAACCCCTTTCCTGCCATTAAAGGCCTGCTATTTCTGGCCCTAAACTTATCTGCTGGTACCAGTCAACTCTAATGCTAGTCTGTGATTCTCTGTTTATTTCTCAGAAGTACACGGATGGAAATATGCCTCCACATTTTTGTTTATAAACCCTCCTCAGCCTCTGCTTCTCCCAGGCTTTTTCAGTTGTATAGAAGAGTTTCCCAGTCTGGGAGCTCAATCCTTCCTAATTCCTGAACTCAAAATGGATAATCATTTTATATGATGTGGAAGTTGGAATCCCTCCTTGTAAAATGGGCTCCAAAATCACAACCTTCCTGAGCCCTTTGACATGATGACTCAGTGGCAGGGACCTTCCACTTCAATGTTTTTATTTGAACTCCCTTTCCTTGTTAATACTCAAGTTCTGTTCCAAGCTCTAGCTCTCTTGATCCCCTGTCTGACCGTTGTCAGCTTATATCCAAGTCAGGCTGAGCTCCTGGGCCCTGGTTCTCTAACCCACAGCAGCTGGGTTTTGACTCTATCTAAGGAGGAATTAATATAAGCCTGTGCAGTGGGGATCTAAAGGCCAGAGCTCAACTGGGTAGGGTTGTTACCTGGAACTCATAAATATAAATCATGCCAAATAGAGTAGTCAGGGTAAAGAGGGAAGCCATGAGGCTGATAATAAATGGGGTCAAAAACTGCAAACAAAATGGAGGCATCCAGAAACTACTTATGTATCAGGAGATGATCCAGGAGGTAGAGTCATGCGGGGCAACAGAGCAAGAGGGAACAAGAAGACCCTTGCCATAATGGGAACTGGTGTACCCAGTGTGACTGTTGGTGAGTGCCAGCTTCGCAGCTCACTGGTAATTCAACAGAGGGTGTGGGTGAACAACTGCCAGAGGTCTTGTTCCAAAATACATTGGTCATCCAGAGGCAAAAACTGACATTTTTAATCAGTGAACATCACAATTTCCTGGAAAACCCAGTTACCTTTCCCTGTGGATATCAAAACTCAACTCCAAATGTATGTTTACCATGCCATATCCCTTATCTGAGTTTGATTGGCAGTGATTCCACTCAGAAGTTAATCCTGTTGCGAAGCCACTTTGTGCAGCTTCCACCCCAGCATCCCCACCCCCTTCCTTGCATGTTTGCTGCTTGAAATCCCATTGGCCTTGGGACCAAGCCTGCCCTGGTAGGACATGTTCTACCCTAGCCACCTGAAAGTCCTGTATCTTTCTGCTCCTTTTCTGCCTTTGATACATAGCTCAGATTTTATCCCTTTGCATACCATATGCCATTGGAACCATCTAAAAGTGCCAAAGAGATCTCTCCATCTACTAAAAGATAGAATCTTACTTCAAAACATTTACTGAACATTTTATTTTATTTATTTAACATTTATATAGTACTTCGTTCCCGGCACTAAGTGTATTACAAATATTAACTCATTTAATCTGAGTAACAGTCCTATGAAGTACGCATTATTACAATCTTCATTTTGCAGATAAAGAAACTGAGTCACAGAGCTTAAATAACTTGCCCTAGACCCCTAGCCAACAAGAGCCTGAGGTGAGATCTGAACTGAAGTAGTGTAGCTCCAGTGTGCCCTGAACTACCTATCATCCTAGGTTGCTTCTCAGATTACATTTGAATTGCTTTGTACACTTTACTAGATGTAAACACACAAAAAAGCTAAACCCTAGATCTGTACCTTCTTGAGGGTAGGGAATGTGTATATAGCTTTTGGGTGCCAGGGCTTTATGTTCATCATACATGTGTCTATCTCCCACATGTATATGCTCTTTATACACTCAAATATCTGTTTTATACATATACATCAAGAAATGCTTATTGTCTACAGTGATATTGAAAACAGTATCAATGAAATTAAAGAGAGTTTAGATATTATCAATGAACTAATTATTTCTCATCATTGTGTGCAATCAAAAGTAGGATATACATGAATAATTATACTAACCTATTTATTTTCCCTCAAAATATCCAAATGATTTGCACAAGTCCCCTTCTATGTACAGGATCTTATAAATCAATTTACTAACCCTTCAAGATGACTTATCCACGAAAAGTGATCTAGAGAATAAGATTCCACATCTTTCCCACTTGACAGATAAACTTACAAATAAACCATAACTCCTCCTAAAGGACAAAAGTTCTATCTTTGATTGCCCCATAAATTATGGGATATGTATTTTACTTTCACTATCAGTTGCCACTCTTGTGATTTCCAGAAGCTCTCTCTTTCCTCTTTATAGACTGGTAATTCTAAAACAAATGGTGAAAAAGGCAAAAATGTAAAATAACTCAACACTGAAGGGTAAAAAGTCTCCTAGCAAAGTGCCAAAGAATAGATTAGCAGCTTTTCTTCTTAAAAGTTGTAAGATGAAATTATAAGCAATAGGCAATTTTCGGGTTGTCAAATATCCATAATCACTATGATTTCTGAATTTAATACAATGTAGCTGTGATTATTGTTGCTTTTCTGCCTGCAAACATTATACCCTTTTGCTTAAACATACATTTTTACATTTATGAAAACCCACTAAAAATGATGCAAATTTCAAAATTAGGTTTTTTTAACTTCTAATATGTGGTTTCCATTCCATTCAACAAGCCTATTATAAGGCTATTATAAGGATTTTTTCCCTATTACCAATGCTGAAATATTTAAACATCTGAAAGAAATACGCAAATGTTTCTATGTAAAAAGAAACCGCGTTCTTTGGAAAACATGAATTATATAAACTATAATTAGAGCTTCAAATTGAAAGTGTTTAAACTAAGATTACAAATTGCTGTGTTAAAAAGATACTGAGACATTCAAGGGGGAAAAAAATTAAATACCGACTAACTAAATTCTCCTACATCCCAAGCTGTTCTATCTCCTTGTGCCTTCCCTTCTGCCATCATTGATGATACCTAAACATGGGTCCTACTACAATGAATTCAGGCGTGATTTGCTTGCTTCTCTTGCCATCAAAGTTGGCAGTCTCTACTTGAAAGTATATATTTCTATTAATAATCTACAAGTAAACATGGTCTAGTGAAGAATGTAAACTGATATAGGTAAAAAAACAAATTGAATCCTACATTTTCAGGCTAAATTGGAAATAACTTAATGCTTTAATAAAATGAGTTTTGTGCATCTTTAGGAACACACAATGGAGATCTAAAAATTAATTGAATAACATATCAAGGCACCACAAAGCAAAATGTGGGAGAATTAGACAAGAACCAGTGAGTGTTGAACTGAAGGAGAAAAAGGAGCACTGGATTAAAAGAAGTTGTTCTTGTTTTAATAAGCTACTTTATGAAATTTAAAAGGATGATTCCAAATCACACACTAAATTTTTGTAATGTCATTACCCTTGCAACCAGGGTAGTTCTTTGTCCATTACAATTCTAACTTCATAAAAAAAAAAAAATGATTCATAGCTTTCTATACACTCTCTTCAGTATTTGCTATAGAAGTTCAGCTATACTAGACACCCAATTACAAATGCTCATTCCCTGATATTATTTGCTAAAGGGAAATAATAGAGTTCATCCATATTTAAATAATCCCGTCATGTTTCCTACTAACATAATACTGGGTGTTGTAAAATGCCAGGAAAAGGATTGTGGGAAGTTGATTGACCCCTTATAGATTAATGAAATTTGCATTATATCTGATGAGATGAAATAACAAAAACTCATTAAATCAAAAACTTCTTACAAATATTACCTATGTAAAGGTAGACACATACCCTACCACACAGATAACGCTGATGATTTGTAATGCTAATATTTGTTTAACAGTACTTTTCCTCCACCATTGTAGCACAGATGTGCAAGATTTTCCTGCAAAGTATTACTATTTCAAACCAAAGTTAAATAGCATCAGTCAAGAATCAATTTTCCAGGTTTAACAAATATCCATAATGTTTACTGTCACTCTGAATTTATATTCACTATGCAAAAGTGTTAGCAATGGAATCTTGCATATAGAGCACTGCACCAAAATATAACAGACAATTTTATGGAAATCCAGTAATTAAATCAAATTTATTAAAAGTGCACATTCAGAAAAAGGTTATAATGATTACAGAAAAATCTTAATCCAGTTGTGTTACTAATTAGTTTTAGGTAGCATTTCAGCAATCTGTTGAGATGCATTATTTTAATTTAAAAAATTAGGTCTACATTTAAAAATAGTAGAACTTTCACTAAAAATAATGGTCTATATGAAATTTAATTTATTCAAGACAGAGAAGGAAAAATATAAGGAGAGATGTTTCTTTCATCAGTTGATCTCTGACATTCATTTTTGTGCTTAAATCTCTGTAGGCTAAAAGACAAGTTGAACCCTTTTCTCACTTTCCCTCCAAGGTGTGCAGAAACTCATAGCCTCAATAGTACCTCATTGAATATGTTTGCTCCCTTTAGCTAAATAGTCATTATGTCTATTTTTGTGACCACCAACAGAATCACTACAATCTAGTGTACATGATTTGGTTAACTGACACATAGCTAGCTATCCTAGTGAACTAGATTTCAAGAATCATCTTTTTTTTTTTCTTTACAATGTGTATGTTCTTGGAGGCAATGACTTTTCAAAATTGTTTTCTAAGCTTTCTCCCAAGTCTTAATCTTACCACATCTAAGAAAAAGGATGAAACTGTCTTGTTTTCACTCGAGGCTTTCTCAATAAATACCTAGAAATTTATGAATCCATAATCAATCAATGGGGGCTCAACTGTATAGTGCAAAACTGAATAAAACAACAGTATCTAAATTTATAGAGTGATAGTTTGCGAAGCATCTCTACAAACTTATTTTTATCATCACAAAAGCCTTTGAGGTGGGCAGGGCAGATATGATCACCATACTAGAAATGAGTAGAATAAAATCACTGGTTAGCACAGCTGATGCAATAGCAGAGTTGGAACTAAAAGTCAGTTCTCAAATCCTTGTCTCTAATCCTCTCTTCCCTAACACACATAGCTCCTACTATAAGTGGAGAATTGTATGAATATCTCTCTTGTCTTACTTTTATATGTTTATACATTCTAGTACCAAGATACAAGGATTCTCAGTGCTATTCAAATGAATTGGTAAATAAAGATTTTACGTCTTCCGAAGTTAGTGATATATAAGGAATGAAAACCAATTCATCTTTCCCCAATATAATTAATGTTTCAAACAGCAAAACTAATGAGAATATTTATTTTAAAACTATAAATATTTTGTATAAGGTCTTGTTCTTTTAAGTTCCAGTTTTGCATTTACTTTTGGTACAATAAATCTATGTTATAAAAACTTCACATTGCTGAGAAAATACATCCACTGAGTGCGTAGTTTCACTGAAGAAATATTTCCATACAACTTTTTAGCTTTTGATAATTTAAATATTTAAACACTACACACAACTACATTACATATGTTATTCATCCCTGATACCTTATCATGAATGTTGGGTATTAATATTATGGAAAAAATTATGCTTGAGTAGAAATGTTATAGAAAACTTGCAAACATGGGGTGCCTGGGTGATTCAGTCACTTAAGCATCCAACTTTGGCTCAGGTCACGACCTCATGGTTGGTGAGTTTGAGCCCCACATCAGACTCTGCACTGACAGCATAGAGCCTGCTTGGGATTTTCTCTCTCCCATTCTCTCTGTTTCTGCCCCTCTTGTGCACTTTCTCTCTCTTTTCTCTCAAAGTAAGTAAACTTAAAAAGAAAAGAAAAATTGTACACTGAACACAAATGGGGAATCACTAATGGAGCAGTCTACAGCCTTTTCATACAAAGAACAGTTGAGGGATCATGCATAATACAGTGGTGCACCAGCTAACAACAGGCCCATGAAGATCATTCCAACCACGTTGAACAAGACTCAAAACAATTTTTCTGGTGAGCAAAATCTTACAAGTTTCTGGTGAGCTATCTTACAAGTTCAAATAGGCATTGTTTGAAGCCAAGCATTCATATTTAAATCTAAAACCAAGGAACAAACAGCCACCAAAAAAAATTAATTTGGCTCTCCCTCCCCTAACTAGATGGGAGTTTATCAGGCCAAAAGGAAGGAGAAGTGCACAATTATCCAGTGAATTGGTCTTCATCAGGAGAATCAATCTGGATAATTGAGGCTTTGTGATTCACTTCCACTTGAACTGTCCCAAGCTCATTCAATATAATATGCAATTATGCAACTCACTGCTTTAACTCCTAGTCAGAAACTCATTGCTAAATGTGCAGTAGGGGTGTGGGATTATATTAATATAAGATGATTATAGAAATCCTGAAAGTTAACTTCTTTGTGATCTTTTTTTTTCTTTCCAAGCTTATGGTTTCACACTGTGTCTTGTCTGTCTCTATATTAAGGAAGAAACTCAAATGTTAATCAAGGACTTAAAATTGAATCAAACCATTCTCCCTACCAAGTATATCCAGCTTGATTTTATACTGCTTTGATGCATCTAATTAGTCATATTTCAAATATAGAAATGAAAAGATATTTTAATTCAATAGACATCACAGACCCTCAAAAACTGAGTTTTGAAATGATTTATTGACCTTGCATATATGTGGCTTTTACCATATTTACTTGGCATGTTCCTAAAAATTTCCCCGAAATAGCATTTTTCCTCAGGAAAGAAGCAAAGCAAAAGAGGAATAAAAGTCTAGTCTATTCACTTGAATGAGTCAGAAGTCAACACTCCACAATAAAGACTACTTTATGTTATTTCTCACTGGAACAGAAGAAGTGTTCAGAAGATATCCCAAAGAGAATCCATCTCTGCAGGTTTCATGAAAACTCAGTAAATTTCATTATTTCTTCAGGCTTCTTTCTATATAGAAGTATTAAATATCTCAAAACTTGGGTTTGAACCATTTGATTATTAAGGTCAGAAAATGTTAGCTTTTATTATTATTGTTATTGAAATAAATTCTTTGAGGGTGTAATAAAAAACTTAGAAGAATTTTAATTAATAGAATCAATGACTTGCTTATAATTCATTTTCTTGTTACAGTTCAATAAACACTGAACACATGATCTACATTAGGTCCACTCACAGGTGTTCTGGATATAAAAATGAGTACAATGTGGTCTCTATCCTCAAGGAATGAAAACACAAAACAATTAACACACACACACACACACACACACACACACACACACACACCTTTTCACCACAATACAACAGTGGTTTGTTTGCACAAGATGCAATCAGAAGACATATGAAAGGCAATAACCCAGTTTGAGGTAAGTATAGGGAGACATACAAAGTTTATGAAGCCTTACAGTAGATAAAGTTTGAAGCTTGTCTTGAAGCGCAAGTCAATATTCTTCAACAAAAATAAGTTCACAGTTGGTACTTGCATGCATTTGAAAGTGAGTGCCTTAAATTTTGCACTCTGGCCACCTTCCTTGCCTCACCCTACTACAGAGGCTCAGAAAGAAGAAAACACTTTACATCACCATGTCTTCTGCTTAAAATAGATTTCGGAGGAATTACAGAAACCGTCTAATTCTGAATGACTTGTATTGTTTTATGTGTGATATGTTAAACTCATAGAAAAATACAGCCACATAATGCTGTATTTCTTTTTATTGCAATATTGCACATTATTAAATAAATACATATGCCAGAGGTCTACTCCCATCAGGTCTATGGAGATCCACTTATTCACCTGGTTTTTAGAAAATGGGACTTACATATGTTGTTTACTAGTCTCACAAATGGAATTTCCAAGTCTCAAAACTGGTAATTCCTAGAGAGACCATATAATCGACCATGCAAACTACACTTCGGAGAATAAAAGAAAGTGCTGTTTATAATCATGCTACAATAACAGGCATAATCTAAGACTGTCACAGGCAAATCAGGACACACAGCCACCCTAATTATTCTCAGACTTCTCATAAACTTAAGAATTATGAGAAACTCAGCAGCATCTTCAAAAATAAAGGAAACTTCCTCCTCAAAATTACTACTCCAGGAGGCCTAGAACCAAGAGGACACTTCCTTTTGCCTTGTCCTCAAAGTCAAGGACTCATATTTAAATCTAAGGCCAAGGAACAAACAGCCATGAGAAGAGAAGAGAAGAGAAGAGAAGAGAAGAGAAGAGAAGAGAAGAGAAGAGTTCAGTTTGGCTCTCCCTCCCCTACCTTAATGGCAGTTTATCAAAGCCAAAGGGATGGAGAAGTGCACAATTATTGGTCTTTTTCTTTTGCTTTGGCCTCAAACAGCATGGAACCTCAGTAGTGTCTGTCCATGTACTGTTTTCCCAAATAAGAGTCATGACCACAAAGCTGGAGGTATTGTGACTGTCCCTAGTAAACCACTCATATGAATCAACAGAAAGTCATCTGGAGGAATTAACCCCACAGGCACAGACATACCTGAGTAGGTCATATAAGACCATGTTGTGGAGGGCTGTATTCACTCAAACTGTTGGAGAATACTGACTCTGAGCTACTCACTTCCTTCACAAAAATTCTTCTTTCACTTGTCACTCTGGGTAATTTTTTAAAAGACATTCAAGTTAAGAAGAAAGTCTTGTTGCTTATATGAGAAAGAAAACAAAGGTGGGGAAGAAAAGTCCAAAACAAAAAAATGAATTATTTGAAATATCCCTTCCTTCTCTTCCTTCAGTATCTTGAGATATTTACAGGGCAAAGTCGGATCAAAGGTGAGTACAGTGTAAAGAACAGAAACAATTTAGAATGTACTTTTAGAGTACTTCTTGCTACTTGCCTCTTTTTTACCCATTGACTACCTCCTTGATAATTGTCTTTAGTCTTCAATCATTCCCTCGTGATTGTTAACAAGGCAACTCTAGCTGACACAGAGTTCTAGTATTGATTGAGTCATTTTCTCCCTTTTTTTCCCAGAAGAACATGGAAACAATGTACCCAAAGTTCCTTATAAGTCACTAGGATTTCTCTACTGCCTCCCAAAAAACTGATATAGTTGGTTTTACCCTGTGGTTGAATTATTGCCCACAGGACACCACATTTCACTATAATTATTCAGTATTAATTCAGAACCTGAGATTTTTCACATACTGGGGAAATAAGAATTAATTAGACATATTTTGTGTCATCAAAGAAGTTTAATAGAATCACTTCAGGGAATAAAATATCAAGATCAGGAGCTCCTATTTTCTGGACTTGCACTGCTACAAAGCAAGAAAATCCCATCACATAATGTGTTAGCTAGTTATGAAAATAAGAGTATAATAATTCTCAATAGTGCCCTAGGGAGACAATCCACCAAAGACCAAACTGTGGAAGCATAGTCACCATTTGTTGTGCCAAATATCACTGGCTACCATCATTTTGCTGTGTGAAAATCATCTATGCTTAGGAGTTTTTATGTGAATTGTCTCACTGTTACAATATCTATGCTACTTGTAACAATAGTACCTCATTAGCTGATTACTTGGAAGGCGCCTAGTAAAAAATGTTTCCTCCTCCTCAAAATCTGTTATGGAAAGTAACCCCGGAACTCAAGTTTGCAAATTCAAATTCCCTTAATTAATATTTTCCCTTCATTTCTTTGTAGTTCATATTAATGTTATTTAAAAAAATAAGTGGCATGTTAGCACAGCTCAAAAATTAAAAGAATATAAAAACACAATAAGAAGACCCCCTACCACCTTGTCCCCTCACCCCATTCCCATTCCTTCAATTATGTACAGCAACAACTGCCATTGGCTTTACATTTATGTTTCCAGCACTGCTTATGTTTATACAAGTAATGCAAACATACATCCTTCATTATTCACTCTTTTTTTAGCTTAAATGGTAGCAGAAAATACAACTTTCTCTGCTTCAGAGGGTTTATTAATTAGTTCTACAATTATTTCCAAATTCATGAATTGCTTTCATCTTTCATCTATTCTCTCTTTGTAATTTTCCTCAGGTGACTTTGTTATCACCTCCCTGACTTTTTGGGTTGAAGGCTGTGGCAGAGAGCATAAAATATTCACTAAATCCTATCTCCTCTTCTTTTTTTTTTAATAAATTAAAAATAATTTTTTTAATGTTTATTTATTTTTGAGACAGAGAGAGAGTGCAAGCAGGGAAGGAACAGAGAGAGAGGGAGACACAGAATCTGAAACAGGCTCCAAGCTCTGAGCTGTCAGCACAGAGCCTGACATGGGGCTTGAACTCAGGAGCTGTGAGATCATGACCTGAGCCAAAGTTGGATGCTTAACTGACTGAGCCTCCCAGGCACCCCTCCTGCCTCCTCTTCTTCCTGAGAGCCTAGGTCAGCTCTGCATACTTTCCAGGCCCCCTTGCAGATAGGTATGCCCAGTGATGCAATTTCAAGCCAACAGAATGTGAAAAAACATGACCTTCCTCTGGTTAGGCTTTTAAGAAGAGTTTGCATCTGCTATTTAGTCCTTCTTTGTTTGTTGGTTGGTGGCAGGTGATAATGAAGCTTGAAGAGATACAATCACAAAATTAAAGGAGACAGAGTGCCTGAATTACTGCCTTTAGGAGAGCCCTTGAAGGCCAAGAGTATGTAACTTGGTCTATTATACGAGTAAGAAATAAACTTCTTTGTTATTTAATTCATTTTACATTTTCTGTTCATGTTACTACAGACAGTATGTTTAGCTCTTCTGGTATTTAGAAAATATAGTAGTTTTGATGGAATGGTTATCATTATAATTATTTATAATTTATGCATATATACCCATAGTGCTACTTTTTTTTATGTAGCATTTTCTATTACAGGAAATGAAGAAAATAGCATTTTCCTTTCTATCATGTAATTTTAGTACAATACGCTTTACTTCAGCTTTATTCTAAAGTACATATGCTTTATTCTTCTCTTACCCCATTTCACAGAACAGAAGAAGCCCAGTTTTCACATATTAATGTGTCTAAAATTGAAATGCACGCTACAATCAAGGATAAGTTACAGCTATAATTGGCAGTGTATTTTTTTTCTTACTTAGCGGTTGATCTCAAAATAGAGCATTTTACAATTAAGAGCGCCTTAGATATGATTTGAACTATATGAGATTTCTGATATTCAATTGTTTGGGGATTATAAAATGATAATTCCATATAGTTCAATCTAAGACATTTTCCAACTTTCAATAAAAGTTTGACTCTCAGTTATTACAAATGAAGCCGTTATCAAACACAGGTTCCCCACTTTCTTTGTCCTTCCTCTCTCAATGCTTTTAAGTGAAATCATTCTTCCTTTGTGATAACAAATGAGACTTAGATTCTATACCATCCTTCTCATCTCCGCATTTAGTATAATCTTTGTTCTAGAGCAAAATATATTCAGTGCTCACTTCCAATCTTTCTGCTGAAATTGCCCCAGATGACTGTTGACCAACCTGTGGTGTGTTTTCCTTTCTTCTTATTGTTCTTTTTATGATTTGCAGGAGAGGGGTGAAAATGCTGACTTCTGCAGCCACGTTTGCACTAGAAGTCAACTTTATTTATTTCAAAGCAGTACTCTATCTGCAGATGGGATGATCCAAATGTGAAAGCTTTATGATTTAGAAGTATTGAATTCGCTTGACCATAATAAATGTAGTTTGGAAGAGCAATTCACTTCCAATTAATTTTAAACTTTCATATGTTAAAAGACAATTCTGTATATATGCACATATAAAACTTGATGCAATATTTGGAAATAAAAACAGTTGATTATTTCCCTTGGACTTATTTAGTGCTTAGGTAAGGAAACCCAAGATGCTGTTACTTTAAAAAGAGAGAGAGAATATAAAAAAGGCATGCGTATTTCCTCAAATGTTCAATAAGTCTCTAAATTTAAATGTCATTTTAGCTTGTGAAAAAGAGGGTACCTGCACACCTGCTTTTACTGATTTCTTTCTTTAATCCATCATTTAACACCTGAAACAATACACCTGTGGTTGATGTAAAAGACATTATCTGTACACTTGCTTTTTTAAATTGCTAACACTCAACTTGAAGTATTCTAAGAAAGAATATACTCACTTCCCTATTAAATATGGATCAATATCATTCAAGACTAAGAGCATATCAGTCAATGCAGAAATAAAACCCTTAAAAACTCTCTACAGCATTAATCTTTCCATCATTTAATATATTTCTCGGAAATGATCCATGAACAATTTCAAAATAAAACACACAAATTTGAATGATCCTGATTTCAAAACTTAGTCTTATACAATTCTATATTCAAAGGATGATTTTGCCTAGCAGAATGTAGAAATACTGGCTCTTTCCTCACACCCATGGTCTACACTATTAAAATGTTCCTTTTTGCTATGTTTTCATACTTTACTGCCATTACTTACGTATGTGATATTTCTACTGGTAATACATTGTAGATCCTAAGAGAAATTCCCAACACTCTCAAAAACAGATTAAAATAAATATACTGGTGTGTGGGCGTTCCTTCTCAGAAGCTAGTTTTTGTTGCTTTTGGCAGAATAATGCAGCTACTTGACCAAAGAATAGTTATCATTTCAAGAGAGCATACATCTTCAGGAAGAGTACATAAAGATTAGTGAGGAAAGAAGGCTCACCTGAACAGTGAGGAGGATTTGTAAAATTAATTCATGGACAATAAAAGTCACATTCAAACTGACTGCATATTCTATTTCTGCTTCTAGCCCAGAGATGGTTAAGAAGTGGTTTGCATGATACCAATTCCCATTTTCTGGGTCCTGGAAGACATTCATATTAATGACAGTAGTCTCTCTGTGTTCAAATGCAGCCTAAGGACCTTCTTCATTGCATGTAGCCACCTTCAAGCAATCAGATTTGAGTGCATTAAGAACATTCCCTAGTCCCATCTAGTATGGCCCTACCTCCATTTTTCTTAAACTAACCAAGTCACACCCTACTATCTTTTGCAAGACATCCTATAGAATCACATAAGACTTATTTAGATCTAAGAACTTCAAAATAAATGATGAGCCTTGGATATACTAGCCCTTGAGCTCTGACTGAAGGGCACTGCTGCCTTAGAGTTTTGCCAAGAATTCAGATATGGTCTGCAACCTAAAAAGGGAGAAGATGAGAAAGTAAGCACCTCCATTTAAGTCACATCTATCAGTTTCATCCCTGGGGCTTCTCTGGATTACTGTAGCCAGGGGCTATCCCTGCTGGGGTGGCTTTGTGACTAGAACACTTCTGGAGAGACTTGACATTCCAAGACAACAGAGCACTGTGGAAAATGTGCACTGGTAATGAAGTGGAAAAAAAAACTTTGTTCAGCATACTTGGATTCAACCTGTTCTGCTACTATGTGAGAGATTTTTGTAACATTTACTCAATTTTGAGAGTCAGAGAGAGACAGAGTAGGAGTGGAAGAGGGGCAGAAAGAATGGGACACACAGAATCTGAAGCAGGCTCCAAGCTCTGAGCTGTCAGTGCAGAACCAACATGAATCCATGAACCATGAAATCATGACCTGAGCCAAAGTCGGACACAACCAACTAAGCCACCCGGGCACCCCATATGTGTGAATTTTAATAACTTAAAACTTCTCTCACTTTGAGCATTTTCTCATCTATACATGGGTGATAAAATCTTCCTCCTACTCTTTATGTAAGGATTAAATGAAATAATACAGGTCAAAATGTCTGGTGACAGCAAACCCTAAACACATCTTAGTTTTCTCTCATATTTTCATCTTGGTTCAAGAGTCAGGAGGAATCACAGCTTTCCATTATGTTTCCACCCAGGCACTTAAAATCTAGTTCTCTTCGAAAACTATGAACAAATGACATAAGAATGGCAAATAATAATATTTAGTATCTATTAAGCATGTACAATATGCCGGGGGGGGGGGCGGAACTCACATATTTCATGTTCACAATAACCCTAAAATTTGAGTAGAGCTATTATCTTCATTTTAAAGACAAAAATAATAAAGATACAGAAAAGAGAAAAAAAATGTTCCATGATCTTAGGACTTACAAGTGGCAAAGTCATCATTTAAATCCAGAAAATCTGTCTCTTCAACTTTAATATTTAGTTTCAATCCTACTTTTCAAAATAAAACTCTTTCATTTCATTGTGTCTATAAATGTCCTCACTTTATTTGAGAGAATAATTAATGATGAGAAAATCTGTAGTCTCTGTAAAGGAAAAGATTCCCCCTATGACTATTGCTGTTACTTACACCATTAGAATATAGCCAAGGCCAATAGAATGAGCCGCACCAGGATGTATCTACCAGAGAGTAGAGTCATTGTCATTTCTGCTTCCAGACCCAAGGCAGGTGTTGCAGAAGGCCAACTAGTTTGAGCTGAACCTCAGAATTAATTTTGTTTTATATCTAGTGGCTAATAACATTTATTTGAAAATTAATAAAAAATACATAGTTCATTATAAAAATCTGTTCTATATTTGGGTCAAAGATTGATAAACCTCATCTGTACAAAAAATAAACTCTGTCAAAGTTCAGTGGCTTGTAGATTGTGTGTTTCTGCTTTGTTTCCAATTACACCTAGCGAAAGACAAAGACAAAACTTTCCCTGTCTAAGAGTCACTGAAAATAAAATATCACAATCACATGAGACTTTTTTCTTTCCTACTTTCTCTACAATAACTAACAAGAGTATGGTCCTCACAAAGCCCAAACAGTTGGATTCTCTCTGTGTTTTATTCTTAGTGAAAAGAAAAGAAATGTAAAAATAAGTTCTATGAATGTTTTAAGACTTCTTCCATAAATCTGGAAAGGGATTTTTATGGAATTCTACCCATGTTTCTCTATTTTCAATACCTCAAATGATAGTGAGAATCTTTCATAATCCTGTTTTTCCATTTCTTGAAATAAAGGGCTTGAACTTTGTTTGCTTGTTTATGGATTTTGTTTTAAAGCTAGTTACAGCCTGCTTACAGTACAGGACTGGAAAAGGAAAAAAAAACAAAGAGACAAGTTTCTCTGTTACAATACAAATAATAGGACACAGCTGAGTTTACCAGGAATAGGTTCTACTATGTTTAATACTCTGAATGTAAATTTGAGCCTTGCAATAACTACATATTGTCACTCCTATTTCATGCAGTATTTGTACCCCACCCAGCCTCTCCAACATGAAAGATCTCATGGTCTACTGTACATGAACTTATTGTTCATTTGTTTTTCATTTTTCTTGAAAGGCAAAAATTGTTGAACATCACAGTGCATTCAGATGTTGAGACACCTGTTATATTCTGATGTTTTGACATGAACAATCTGTAGAAACCTATTTTTTTTCATTGCACAGGGAATAAATCAGCCCTTTCAGAAAATCATTGTTCTAGTTGTTCTAACCCCTTCATAGCTGACTCACTTTACACAGTAGTTAATTCCTCTTAATAATTCTACTCAGGCTTTCACTGCTGCTTTTGATATTGCCACTGCTGCTGCTCCAACACTATAAATATAATCAATAGCTGAATGGACCAAAAATTAAATCTTTTAATGGATTTCTGGTTGAGTTCATTTAGGTTACTAGGTTTCCACTCCTGCTGGCAGCCAGCATGATTTTATATCTCTCTATTGTCATAACAATATACATTTCCACTTGGCTGCTATCCTATGTCAAGTCATGTCATACCAGGAGCCAGTTCAGCTGTTTTCTAGAGCTATGCAAGGAAGTTTGATATTAGCTATGGTCAAAGATACCCAAAATAAATGCTGGTGAAGAGCAGATTGTCTTCTTCCTCCAGACAGAGATATTCTAAGAAACCATCCTTAACCTACAGGCATACACGTTGTCTTCTTCAATGTAACTCTTACAGGAAGGATATATATGTATAAAGCGGAGGGACTATACAGACTTGCAGCCTCAATTGAGTACTGCGGAACCCTTATGTTATATAGCAGATGTCTGCTCAGATACTCAGTCTACAAGACTAGCCAGAATAGAAATATGTCAGATAATATTACTAGTCACATATATAAGCAAATTCAAACTGAAGTTCATAACTACTTTTTATTTGGTCATTAAACTGTATGTTTTCAAAGGCAACTTCATGCTCATGAAATGGCAATTTCATTCCCTTATTCCTCAGACTGTTCTTTGTAAGTAATTTGACCCAAAAAGAAAGGAGTCAATTAAATGGCAACTTTTAACCTCTAGAGTTGATCTCTGACCTATCTGCTAAGATATCTCACAAAGGTTCCACTGTCATCTTGTGAAAACCTTCTTTCATAAAGCCTAGAGGAAATAAAGTAGGCATGCGTGTGTGCCCCTGTTGAACCCTGGCTGCCTAACAGACAATGCACAGCCTTGGACCCTGCCTCACGACCCCCCAGTAAATGTTCCCGTCAGCACCTGATTTGACCTGCAGCCTTTGCCTCTGACAACAGGGTGACCAACAGGCTCTTCCTGTCATACTGTCCAGAGATTAAGACCCTTCCAGTTTCCCAGATACAGGTGAAAAAGATAAGAAGGACTCAAAATAGCCCCATCAGAAAGGAAAGCCTTTCTCATTAAATAAATCAGTGGTTCTCAACTAGAGGTATTTTTGCCCCTTCCCCCAAACTACTCCCTCTCATGAGGACATTTGGCAATATCTGGAGACATTTCTGGTTGTCATTACTAGGGTAGGTGTGTCACCGGCATCAAATGGCATATGAGTTAGTGATGCTGCTAAACATCTTCCAATTTACAGGACAGCACACAATAAAGAATTATCCAGCCAATATGTCAATAGTGCCATGGATGAGAAATGCTTGCAATAATTTTTACCTAGTACATGAAATCATTCGTGCCAGGCACTGGACAGTGTAGGATTAACCTTAACCAAAACTGTGAAGCTGCCCCATGTCAATTTTTTTTCTTTAGCAGCTGCAGGGTCATGTGGTAAAGTAATTCCATAGATACCTAATGACCAGTGTTCTGAACTTCTTCAATAATAACCCAAGAAATAGCACATTTTATCCTATGGCTCATTTTCTTAGGACTCATTTTTCTAGTTCTGGAAACAGCTAGAAAATTTAATCTTGTAAGTACATTTATATCAATGCATTAAACTGTATTTATAAGATTGTAAAATTTTGATGGAGAAATGCTAAAGACAAGGTATTATAGATATATATGCAGATGTTTAATACTCAGTTTAATGCACACACATACATACACACACGCACACACACATCTTTCTACACAAATAATCCATGCTTACCATAATCCTTTAAAGGGTGTCAAATTTTGATTATAGGGGAAAAAAAGATATCTCTCTTTCTAATGGCTTTAGTAAAATATACTCCCAAAGTTGCTATTTCTTAATTTCTTCATGGAAGGAAATTCCAACAACTCTGCTTAGGCCTCTTAGCCTGCTAATCAATCTTGATTAATTATCAGTGACCAAGAGGGCTGTTATATTTTCTCTCGAGTGAAAATATATTTAATTACCTGATTTCAGACAGAATCAACTTGAACCAAGAAAAATAAAGACCACTCTCTTAATATATATCCTGCAGGGCCTTCCTTGACAATCTCTTCCACACTTAGCCTTAAGTTCCATCTGAATTCCTCTAACTTCCTAATGTAAACCCTCTAGCCAGGCCATTTCCCTGATCTCCAAAACAATCAACATAATGTCAATTCAACCTCACCAGGAAGATGTCTTAAATCAGCTTAGACTCAACCAATCCAAAGCTGAATGCATGCTCTCTGCACTCTATTCCTGTCTATCCAAAAGGAAAAAAAGATATTGTCCACTTGGCATGTCTTACAGTTGCACCCATCTCAATAAATTAATTACCCATTTATTTAGTTGTATAAACCAAAAACCTAGAAACCAGTCCTAGGGACTTTCCTCTTCCTCTCCCCATATATCAAATCTTTGTCATCAAACTATAAGTTCTCCTCTCAAGATTCCATCTCTTTCATATCCCACAACTGCTCACTGTCTCACTTGTCACTAGCCAAAGGCAAGCACCATCCTCTCTTGACTATGTTGGTCTTCCCAGTCCACTCTAGCTTCCCAATGCTCTCGGAGAAAGGCCACAGTCTTGTCCACCACTCCAACCTTGCCAAGTGCCACACTTCCTTGCTTTATGTGCACCAAAAAGTCAGTCTCAAACTGACCGTGGTTTCTCTGCCATATGGACATTGTACCTGACGCTGCTTCTCCTGATGCTTGCTCTTCTCTTCTACTTATCCATTTAACTAGTGATTCCATGATTCAGACTTCAACTAAAATGTCCTTTTCTTATACAAGCTTCCATGACTCTTGCCCATCATTCTCCCCTAATATCCACAAATTAGTTTAGGTTACCAATAACATATTCTTAAAGCAACTTCCACTTTTTTCATATCATTTTATTGCAAAAGATAAATCATTATTTGTTTGAAGTCTGGTTTCTCACACTAGACCCCAAACTCAGCATTCTTTCCTTTGTTCCACTTGCATACTACATATCAATAGCTATTTGCTGAAAAATACAAATGTATTTAATGCAGGTATAACACTCACAAAGTTAAATATTTTGTGAAAAAATATGAATGAAAGCTCAAAAAACCCATTGGTTTTCTCTCTGAAGATTCCATTTTAATTTTCATGTTACATAGTCATATGAGATCGTTTATTCATAGGATATTATAACTTGGGTTCATAAATCAGAAAACATACACTGGGATGCTAAAAACAACTGTATAATTGTATTAAAAATGTTTGTGTAATGTGCATGTTCCTGTAAATAGAGTTAAAAGTTTCATCAGATTGTCACCTTGATATAAGAAAGGTTAAAAATGTTAGGGGCGCCTGGGTGGCGCAGTCGGTTAAGCGTCCGACTTCAGCCAGGTCACGATCTCGCGGTCCGTGAGTTCGAGCCCCGCGTCAGGCTCTGGGCTGATGGCTCAGAGCCTGGAGCCTGTTTCCGATTCTGTGTCTCCCTCTCTCTCTGACCCTCCCCCGTTCATGCTCTGTCTCTCTCTGTCCCAAAAATAAAAAATAAATAAAAAAATAAAATGTTAGTAGTGTTAACATTTTAACATTTACTGTTGCCAGAGTACTGAATGTGGCTGATGATGTTAATGACAGATACTGTCTCTTTAAAATGTGTAACTGACATCGTTTGAAATATATAAGCACTTGTGTTATAAACAAGGGGACCACAGATCAGTGGAATAAGATGGTCTCTTCAGTAAATGGTGTAAACAAAATATTATGTAGATTGTATATATACATGTATCATAAAAAGTCAAAAGTAAACCTTAACCATACCTAAAAATCAATTCCAGGTAACTTATAAATCTAAATCTAAACGATAGCAGAATTCTAAACATAGAAGAATATCTTCACAACTTTGAGAGAGTCAGAAGTTTTTAAATAGAACATAAAAAGTATTAAACAAAAATGGAAAGACTGATAAATCAGACTACAGTGAGAGTAAGAACTTCTTTTAACTAAAAGAGCATATAAAGAGTCAAAAACGAAACTAGACAGTGAGAAATATGTATAATACACTTAGCTCACAAAGGATTTATATGCAGAACATACAAAGAACTTCTAAAACGTCCACAAGAAAAAGACAGAAATCCCCATTAGAAATGAACAAAAGACTTGAGGAAGCACTTCACAAAAGACCATATCCAAATGGTCAATGAATACATGCAAAGGCACTCAAACTCGTTAGTCACCAGGGAAATGTTCATTAAAATCACACTTATATTTAACAACCACACACACACACACACACACACACACATCTGAAAAAAACACAAATACATGGAGGTTAAATAACATGCTACTAAACAATGAATGGGTCAGCAAGGAAATAAAAGCAAAAAATAAAAAGTAAATGGGAGGAGAGAAGATGATGGCAGAGTAGGAGAGCCTTAGGCTCACCTCACCCCATGAATACAACTAGATAACTATCAAATCATCCCATATACCCCATAAATCAACCTGAAGACTGACAGAACAAACTCTACAACTAAAAGTTGAGAAGAGGCCACATCAAAGAAGATAGTAAGTATGGGGATGTGGTTTGGGAGAGAAACGGATCATGGATGCTGCAATGGGGAGGGAGCCCTGGTTGCAGAGAAGGCAGAAAGGCAAACTAGTACACAGGGAAGCCCACACAGGAAAGACAAATCCCCACAGCAAATTGGCTTGGAAAGCAAAGGGGGCGAATTTCATGAGCTCTTGCAACCAGCATGCCTTAAAGCCTAGAGTTCTAAAGGTGAGCAGATTTGGCTTGGGGAGAGCCCAGAGGCACTGGAGCTGCTCTTGGAGAGAAGGCAGGGAAACAGCCCATGGACATACAATGTGGAAACAATGATCTCTACAGCACCTGGGGCACACAGTGGGAATGTTACTTGCTCTTCTTGAGCATGTCCCAGAGAGGCAGCATTCAGGGAGATGCCCCTCCAGGAATAAAGAAACTAGCCAGCACCATTTCCCTCCCCTGTCCTCACCATAAGCAAAGGGCCACCTGAAGGAACAAACACAGTACTAACACTCACTACATACTTGCTTATACCAAGCATCCCCACCCCATGCTCTGGTGAAACTTCCCTTCCCCAGTCACACTTGCCTCAGTCCCAGTGCAGTGGGTCCTATCCCTCAGAAGACTGGCCCAAACCCCTGCCAGTACCATGTCTCCCAACCCAGGAGAGTACTTCTTCATAAGGCCATTATGCTCAAGAACAGAAGTAGCTACCTTTCTTAACAAAGAGAAGTAGGCACAGAGACATAGACAAAATGAGAAGACAGAGTAATTTGTCCCAAATGAAAGAAATGGCCAAGGCCATGGCAAGAGATCTAAGTAAAACAGATATAAGTAACATGCCTGATAGAGAATTTAAAGTAATGATCATAAAGATACTCAATGGACTTGAGACAAGAGTGGCACACATGAGTGAGACCCTTAACACACAGCAGAGATAAAAGGCACAATAAATGAAATGAGAAACATGCTTGATGGAATGAATGGCAGGCTGGGAGAAGAAAGGAACAGATTTATGATCTAGAAAACAGAGAAATAGAAAGTAATCAAGATGAACAAAAGAGAGAAAAAAAGAATTATGCAAAATGAGAGAACACTTAGGGAACTCATGCAATAACATTCACATTATAGGAGTCCCAGAAGAGAGAGAAAAGGAGGAAGAAAATTCATTTGAAGAAATAACAGCTGAAAACTTCCCTAATCTGAGAAAGGGAACAGATATCCAGATCCAGGAGGCAAGGGAATCCTCAACAAAATCAACAAAAGCAGATCCACACCAAGACATATTATAATTAAATTGCAAAAAATATTGATAATGAAAAAAAAATTTTAAAGTAGAAAGACAAAATAAGACAGTTACATACAAGGGAAACCCCTTAAGGCTCTTAGGGGATTTTTCAACAGAAACTTTCCAAGCCAGAAAGGAGTGGCAAGATATATTCAGAGTACTGAATGGGAAAAATCTGCAGTCAACAATACTCTATCCAGAAAGGCTATCATTCAGAATAGAAGCAGAACTAAAGAGTTTCCTGGACAAACAAAAACTAAAGGAGTCCATGACCACTAAGCCAGCCCTGCAGGAAATATTAAAAAGAACTCATGGGGTGCCTGGATGGTTTAGTCGGTTGACCATCTGACTCTTGATTTCAGCTCAGGTCATGATCTTACAGTTCATGGGATCTAGCCCCATATCAGCATCTGCACTGACAGGGTGGAGCCTACTTGGAAGTCTTCCTCTCCCTCCCTCCCTCCCTCCATCTCTCTCTCTCTCTCTCTCTCTCCCTCCCTCCCTCCCTCCTTCCATCCCTCCCCAGCTCATGCTAGCTCTCTCTCTCTCAAAAATAAATACATAAACTTTAAAAATAAATAAATAAAGAGGACTCTTTAAGTGGAAAGGAAAGACCAAAAGTGACAGTATGAAGGTAGGCAACACAAAAGTAGTAAAAATAAATATTTTTGTAAAATCAGCCAAGGAACTCACAAATAAAAGGATTTAAAATATGACACCTTTTAGTTAAAATGTGGGGAAGCAAAGAGTAAAAAATGGGTTGAAACTTAAATGACCATCAACTTAATATAGATCACTATATGCATAAGATGTTGTATACAAAACTAATGATAACCATATATCCCACTATAAATATGCAAAGAATAAAGAGAAGGAAATCCAAATATATCACTAAAGACAAACAGAAAACCATGAAATAAAGACAAGAAAACATCGGAGAAAATCTTCAGAAACAACCATAAAACAAGTAAAAACTGGCAATAAGTACATAACCATCAATAAGTACTTTGAATAATTACTTTGAATCAATAATTACTTTGAAATGGAAAAACAATCCAATAGAAAGACACAGGGTGGCAGAATGGATTAAAAAAAAAACAAGACTCATCTATATGCTGCCTACAAGAGAGTCAGTTTAGACCTAAAGATACCTGAGAATTAAAATTGAGGGGATGGAGAAACATCTATCATGCAAATGGATGTCAAAAGAAAGCCAGAGTAGCAATACTTACATCAGACAACTAGACTTTAAAACAAAGATTGTAACAAGAGACAAAGAATGCCACTATATAATAACAAAGGGGACATTCCAATAAGAATATATAACAATTGTAAATATTTATGCACCCAATATGTGAACATCCAAATACATAAAACAGATAATAACAAACATAAAGAAACTAATTGATAATAATACAATAACAGTAGGAGACTTTAACACCCCACTCACACCAGTGAACAGATCATTTATACAGAAAATCAATAAGGAAACAATGGCTTTGAATGACACACTGGACCATATGGACTTAACAGATATATTCAAAACATTCCATCCTAAAGGAGCAGAACATACATTCTTTTCAAGGGCACATGGAACATTCTCCAGAATAGATCACATATTAGGCCACCAAATTCAAGATCAAAGTCATATTGTGCACCTTTTCTGACCACAGTGCTATGAAACTACAAGTCAACCACAAAAAAAAATCTGGACAGACAACAAATACATGGAGGTTAAATAATATGCATGCCACTAAAGAATGAATGGGTCAACCAGGAAATAAAAGAAGAAATTAAAAAGTACATGAAAACAAATGAAAATGAAAACACAATGGTTCAAAATCTGTCAGGTACAGCAAAAGCAGTTCTAAGAGAGAGGTTTATAGCAAATATAGGCCTACCTCAAGAGGCAAGAAAAATCTCAAATAAACAACCTAAACTTACACCTAGAGGAGCTAAAAAAAAAAAGAACACATAAAACCTAAAGCCAGCAGAGAGAAAGAAATAATAAAGATTGGAGTAAAAATAAATGATATAGGGAAAAAAAGCAATGGGTAAATCAATGAAACCTGGAGCCAATTCTTTGAAAAAACTCAATAAAATTGATAAATCTCCAGGCATACTTATTAAGAAAAAAAAGATAAAGGACTCGAATAAATAAATTTACAAATGAAAGAGAAGAAATAACAAGCAGCACCACAGAAATACAAACAATTATAAGAGAATATTATGAAAAACTGTATGCCAACAAAATGGAGAACCTAGAAGAAATGGATAATTTCCGAGACACATAAAACCTACCAAAACTGAAACAGGAAGAAATAGAAAATTTGAATAGACTGATTACTAGCTAAGAAATTGAAACAGTAATCAAAAAACTCCCGACGAACAAAAGTCCAGGACCAGATGGCTTCACGAGTGAATTCCACCAAACATTTAAAGAAGAGTTAATAGTTATTTTTATCAAACTATTCCAAAATATAGAAAAGGATGGAAATCTTCCAAATTTATTCTATGAAGCCAGCATTACCCTGATACCAAAACCAGATAAAGACACCACAAAAAAAAGGGAACTACAGGCCAATACCTCTGATGAACATAGATGCAAAATCGTCAACAAAATCCTAGCAAACTGAATCTAACAATACATTAAAAAAAATCACTCACCGTGATCAAGAGGGATTTATCCCTGGATTGCAAGTATGGTTCAATATTCGCAAATTAATTGATGTGATACATACATCATATCAATAAGAAAGAATAAGAACCATATGATCACTTAAATAAATGCAGAAAAAAATTTGAGAAAGTACATCCATTCATGATAAAAACCCTCAACAAAGTAGGTTTAGAGGGAACCTCTATACCTACTCAATATAATAAAGGCCATATGTGAAAAACACATAGCTAACTTCATCCTTAATGGGGAAAAATTGAGAGCTTTTCCCCTAATGTCAGGAAAAAGAGAGGGATGTCTACTCTCACCACTTTTATTGAACATAGTACCAGAAGTCCTAGCCAGTATCAAACAACGAAAAGAACTAAAAGGCACTCAAATTGGCAAGGAAGTAGTCAAACTTTCACTATTTGTAGATGACATGATATTATACATAGACAACCCAAAAGATTCCACCAAAAACCTGATAGAACTGATACATGAATTCAGTAAAGTCACAGGATACAAAATCAATGTACCGAAATCTGTTGCATTTCTATATACCAATAATGAAGCAGCAGAAAGAGAAATTAGGGAATCAATCCCATTTACAATTGACCAAAAACAATAAGATACCTAGGAATAAACCTAACCAAAAAGGTAAATGACCTGTACTTTGAAAACTATAAAACACTGTTGAAAGAAATTGAAGATGACACAAAGAAATGGAAAGACATTCCTTTCTCATGGATTGGAAAAATAAATATTGTTTAAATGTTTATAAAAGAAATCTACACATTTAATGCAATCCCTATCAAAATACAACCAGCATTTTTCACAGAGCTAGAACAAACAATCTTAAAATTTGTATGGGACCATAAAAGACCCCAAATAGCCAAACCAAACTTGAAAAAGAAAAGCAAAGCTGGAAGCATCACAATTCTGGACTTCAATTTATATTACAAAGCTATAGCAATCAAAAGAGTATGATACTGGCACAAAAGTAGATACATAGATCAATAGAACAGAAAATAGAACTCAGAAATAAATCCATGATTATATAGTTAATTAATCTTTGACAAGGCGGAAAACAATATCCAATGTGAAAAAGACAGTTTCTTCTTCAACAAATGGTGTTGGGAAAACTGGACAGCAACCTATAAAAGAATGAAACTGGACCACTCCCTTATACCACACACACAAATAAATTCTAAATGGATCAAGGGCCTAAATGTGAGACCTGAAACCATAAAAATCCTAGAAGACCAGCAATAACTTCTTTGACATTGGCCATGGCAACTTCTTTCTAGATATGACTCCTGAGCCAAAGGAAACAAAAGCAAAAATAAATGATTGGGACTACATCAAAATAAAACATTTCTTCACAGTGAAGGCAACAATTAAGAAAACTAAAAGGCAACTTACAAAACGAGAGAAGATATTTGAAAATGGCATACCCAATAACGAATTAGTATCCAAAATATATAAGAAACTTATAAACTCAATACCTCAAAAACAAATAACCCAATTAAAGAATAGAAAGAACAGAGGCGTCTGGGTGGCTCAGTCGGTTAAGCATCTGACTTTAGCTCAAGTCATGATCTCATGGGTTAGGCTCTACATTGGGCTCTGTACTGACAGCTCAGAGCCTGGAGCCTACTTCAGATTCTGTGTCTCCCTACCCCTCCCTTGCTCGTGTTCTGTCCCTCTATCTCTGCCAAAAATAAATAAACATTAAAAATAATTTTTTTTAAAAAAGTGGAAAGAACACACAGATACATATTTCTCCGAAGAAGACATACAGATGGCCAAAAGACACATGAAAAGATGCTCAACGTCACTAATCATCAGGGAAACGCAAATCAAAACTACAATGGAATATTGCCTCACACCTCTCAAAATGGCTAAAATAAACAACGCAAGAAACAACAGGTGTTGGCAAGGATGTGGCGAAAGGAAAATATTTTTGCACTGTTGGTTGGAATGTAAACTGGTGCAGCCATTCTGGAAAACAGTTTGAAGGTTCCTCAAAAAATTAAAAATAGAACTACATTAAGATCCAGTAATCACACTACTGGGTATTTACCCAAAGAATACCAAAACACTAATTCAAAAGGATATAGGCACCCGTATGTTTACAGCAGCATTATTTGTAATAGTTAAGATATGGAAGCAGCCCAAGTGTTCATCAATTGATGATGGTCAAAGAAGATGTGGTGCATATATACAATTGAATATTATTTAGCCATTAAAAAGAATGAAATCTTGCCATGTGCAACAACATGGATGGAGCTAGAGGAATATATTGCTAAGTAAAATAAGACAAAGACAAATACCATATTATTTCATTCATGTGGAATTTTAGGAACAAAATACATGAGAAAGGGAGAAAGAGAGAGAAGGAGAGAAACCAAGAAACAGACTCCTAAGTATACAGAACAAACTGAGGAGAGGTGGGTCAGGAGATGAGTTAAACAGGTGATGGGAATTAAATAGTGGACTTGTGACGAGCACCAGGTGACGTATGGACGTGTTGAATCACTATATTGTACATCTGAAACTAATATAACATTGTAAGTTAACTTACTGGGATTAAGAAATAATAATAAATGAAATAAAATAATCACAATGACATTTCAGTACACGTCCACTTAAATGGATAAAATTAAAAACACTGACAATACTGAGTATTGGTGAAGAACTCCCAACTTAAATACCAATTTACACTTCAACACTGCTGATAGAAGTTCAAGTTACTATGACTTTGAAATCTCTTTGGTAATGTCTTCTAAAGTTGTATCCTATGAGACAACATTTCCATTCCTGGCATATACCCAGAAGAGTACCTATGTCCCCTAAAAAACATGACATGGATGCTTGTGGCATCACTTTCCTAGTAGCCAAAGACTGAAAGAAATTTTCTATCAACAGTAAAATAGGCAAATTACAGTATTTCTATAACATCTCTGAAATAATCTCTAATGTAAAAATATCTATAAAATGGAAACATACATCAATTTAAAAGAAATAACTACTGCTACATTCAACAATGTGAATTAATCTCATGAAGGAAATATTGAGTAAAAGAGGCCAAACACAAAAGGCACATAGTATATGATTCTACTTACATAAAATTCAAAAATAGAGCAAACATCTATAAATTCAGGATTGTATTTACCTATAGGGACAGGAAGAATGACTGGGAAAGGGTGAGGGAGGTGAGACTGCAATGCTTGTAATATTTTACTAATTAATCTGGATGATGGTTTCATGGATATATTTATTCACTGTGTGAAACTTTACCAAGAGATACATATAATATTTGTGAATTTTTCTCTATGTATGTTATATTTACATGAATAAATTTATTTTTTTAAAACGGAGCATACTTAAGTGAAGATACATGTACTAATGGAATAAATATATGGTATGGTCTTATAAGAGGTTGCCTATCATTTTTTATTTGAATTATAAAAAATGGCACTCAATTTATCAACCACCACAGAAAGTAAACAAATCAGAAAACCCTTCTCTTGTCCTAGATACATAGATCTAAAACTAGAGCATCTGTTTTAAGAAAATAAACAGGAAAATCTTCAGGAAATGGACTTTCTTCACTTGATTTATTTCAGTTGCTGATTTATTTTAAGTCAGTAGGTTTAAAAAATTGTTTACTTACATTTTTTCAATCTAAGAGAGAATAATTATCTCCAACAGAAGCTGAGAATTAATAAAAATATACACTCATATATAGGAAGATTATAAAGCTAAATATAAGTTATGTAAGTTTATGTAGAAGTATGTTGACTAACTTGCTTATTGTATTGATATGAAAACTAAGATATATCCATTGTAACTAGGTAGAAATTAATAGGGTTCTTGAGGGTCTCCAAAACTGGGTTACTTAGAAAACTTTCCTCTCTTTTCTCATCTCCGCACTGGTATTGCATCTATCACCAAGAGAAGGTGATAAATATATATGAGTAACTACCATTATGGCTGGGAAGTGGGAATGAATTCTCAGCTGCTAGAATTTCATTCATTGAACCATTCAGAAAAATGCTTACTAAACAGCTACTATGTGTCAGGCACTGAGTTAGCTGCATGATCCTGGTCTTCTAAGAGCTTGAAATCTAGCAACCAAAAAGAAGGAAGAGAGAAGACAGAGTCAGAGAAGAGAGCAACCAAGTAAATAAAATAAATACACAGTATAAGTTCTATCTTGGACATGAATGAAAAAATGAAACATAGAAATTTTTTAAAAAAGGACTAGTTTCAAGATGCTCAATGTCGCTCCTCATCAGGGAAATACAAATCAAAACCACACTCAGATATCACCTCACGCCAGTCAGAGAGGCCAAAATGAACAAATCAGGAGACTATAGATGCTGGAGAGGATGTGGAGAAACGGGAACCCTCTTGCACTGTTGGTGGGAATGCAAATTAGTGCAGCCACTCTGGAAAACAGTGTGGAGGTTCCTCAAAAAATTAAAAATAGACCTACCCTATGACCCAGCAATAGCACTGCTAGGAATTTACCCAAGGGATACAGGAGTACTGATGCATAGGGGCACTTGTACCCCAATGTTTATAGCAGCACTCTCAACAATAGCCAAATTATGGAAAGAGCCTAAATGTCCATCAACTGATGAATGGATAAAGAAATTGTGGTTTATATATACAATGGAGTACTACATGGCAATGAGAAAGAATGAAATATGGCCCTTTGTAGCAACGTGGATGGAACTGGAGAGTTCCATGCTAACTGAAATAAGCCATACAGAGAAAGACAGATACCATATGTTTTCACTCTTATGTGGATCCTGAGAAACTTAACAGAAACCTATGGGGGAGGGGAAGGAAAAAAAAAAAGAGGTTAGAGTGGAAGAGAACCAAAGCATAAGAGACTCTTAAAAACTGAGAACAAACTGAGGGTTGATGGGGGGTGGGAGGGAGGGGAGGGTGGGTGATGGGTATTGAGAAGGGCACCTTTTGGGATGAGCACTGGCTGTTGTATGGAAACCAATTTGACAATATATTTCATATATTGAAAAAAAGGACTAGTTTCAGCTGAGATGTTCAAAGCCCCTTTGAGGCAGATGATGTTTAAAGAGGAGAGCTTAAGAATAAGAAAAGGTGGAAGTGACTGCTGGGCCAACACTACAGTACCTGATACTAATAGGTAGCTCTTACAGAACGCTTAGGATTTGCTGGGCGCTCTTCTAAATATTTTGCATCTAATTTTCAGAACAACTCTGTGACATGGAAACTATTATTTTCCTAATATTTCATATTGGATGAGGAAAATGAATGTAATCAGAGAACTTCAGTGATTTTCCCAGAACCACCTAGCTGGCAAGTGATATGGTCAAAAGGCAAATATTGGCTGCAGAATACAGGCATTTAAGCATCATACTACATTCCTTCTATGGCAAGAAGACCATGATATAGGAAAGAAATTGATGTGTCTTAAATTCTGATGAGCTGTATAGGAGGAATACAGTCAGAACATAAAATTAGATAAATAAACTGAGACCACATTTTGGATAGTTTCATAGACTGGGAAACAAATTTGGACTTTCTGTAAGTATACTGGGAAATCATTGGGAGATTTTTTTAATTTTTTTTTTAAATTTAATTCTAGTGTAGTTGACATACAGTGTTATATTAGTTTCAGGTATACAATATAGTGATTCAACAGTTCCATACATTAATCTGTGCTCATCAAGATAAATGTACCCTTAATCCCCTTCATCTATTTATTTCACCCATCTCCTCACCCACCTCATTGGAGGATTTTAAATGATGTGATATAGCTTTATAATTTAAGCTTTAAAAATGCTCGGGCACCTGGATGGCTCAGTTGGTTAAGCATCCAACTTGATCTCGGCTCAGGTTGTGATTTCATAGTTCATGAGTTCGAACCCTGCATCAAGCTCTGCACTGACAGCATGGAGCCTGCTTGGAATTCATTCATTCATTCTCTCTCTCTCTCTCTCTCTCTCTCTCTCTCTCTCTCTCAAAATAAATAAATAAACTTGATTTTTTTTAAAATCTCATTCTTCATGCTTCTGTATGAAGAACAGATTTAAAGGAGGAAAAAGTAGGAAAAGAGGCTAAGTGGGGGAAATAGCTATAATCCAGAAGACAGATGAGGGTGGCCCCAAAAGGGTGGAGACAAATGAAAAGGAATGAAAGTGGATGATTTCAAGGTATATTTTGAAAGTAGAACTCACCAGATTTGCTGACAAATTGAAAGATAGGAAGAAAGAAGAGTTCATAATGGCTTATAGAAATCTAGTTTGAAGAAGAAGGTAAATAGTTTCCATTCACTGGAATAGATGGATAAGGACTACCAGTCCACTGTTGACTGACAAAAATTAAGGCCTCTTTTGCAATCTTTGTTACTTTGAAAGTCTGTAAGACATATAAATTTTATTAACATTTATTTATTACTGAGAAAGAGAGAGAGAGACAGAGCATGAGCAGGAGACGGGGAGAGACAGGGGAGACACAGAATCCGAAGCAGACTCCAGGCTCCAGGCTCCAAACTGTCAGCACAGAGCCCAACATGGGGCTCAAACTCACAAACTGTGAGATCATGACCTGAGCTGAAGTTGGTCACTCAACTAACTGAGCCACGCAGGCGCTCCTTGTCTGTAAGACATCTAAAAAGAGATGTCATATAGGCAACTACATATACAAGTCCATAGCTCAAGGGGGAGCTCTGGGCTAGAGAGACAAAGAGAGAATTTATTGGTCTATGTGAGGAAGGTAAAGGCACAGAAATTTCTGCAGTTTTCTGAAGAGAGAGAAGAGAAAGAAGAAAGGCCCATATGGACCACAGGAATATTTTGATGTGGATTGAGAAGGAAGGACCAAAGAGAAGACTGAGAAAGTATACCACAGGTAGCAAGAAAACCAGGGGGGCGTCAGGAAAAGAGCATATTTAAGCAAGGAGCAAGTGACCAATTGTGTCAGTATTGTGTCAGTTTGAGTAAGATGAGGAGAAATAAGAGTCTACTGGATTTGGCCACATTTTGTGGAATGTTATGGTCAGAAGCAGATTAGAGAGGGTTGGAGAATGAATGGGGGCCAAGGAAGTAGGGACAATAAGTTTAGACAACCATTCTAGCTGAGAACAATTGTCACTGTCTCTGGTGTAGATTTTTCCACAGCGTACAAGCTCTAGCAACCATTTTTAAAAGAAACAAATGTTTAAAGTTGTTTCACACTAGAAGAATGGAAAGAATTGGTCAAACAGCAAACCACACCAATCTGGTTTCTACATAGTAAGGATTGAATGAGAAAAATCACTTAAAATAAATTACCAAAAATCAAGAAAAATATGTTGTTCTTTTGATCATCTTGACTGGTATGGTATCTGATATAGAACAAAACAGGACATATCAATCAAGCCTAGTAATGGCATATGTAGGCATTTAATCATCCTACCACTGTTTATTACCTACTGTGTTCTGGGGATTGGAGTGGACATTTGGATCCAAAGACACAGAGGTGAAGAAAAAGCAGATCTTGTTCACAAGGAGCGAACATTATGGAGGGGGAAAGAAAAAAAAATCATCCATTATAGGAAATTTAATTTCATATCAGAATCATAATATAAAATTGGATGCAGCAAATGGCAAGCTAAAAAGTGTGTTATGTCATGCCTTTAATTTGATATTTGGGCCCATCCCTTGAGATTTCAAAGCAGTTGTCAGTCATCTGAAATAGGACCATTTCTACGGCTATTTTGAACAATGAGGTAAATTATGCTAACAGTGTGCCCACTGTATTCTAAATAATTACAGTCTTTTGGACAGAGGTATTGCTCTATACATAATTATGGGATTTTAGAACATGCATTTTCTTGATAGCTAAAAATACATGCACACAAATCTGCATCTCTGCGTACCCTGATTTACTTAAACCTCTAGAAGAAAGATTAAAGCACATCAGTAAATGGAAAATTTTTAATTCTATTAAATAGAATAGAATATTGTATTACATAGAATAGGTATCCAAATACCCATCATTTGTATAAACTATAACATCTTATATATTATCTTTATAATTTTTTCAAATATGCCTATATTTATGTTCTAAATAACAATCCTAATGAATTATGTTTCTTTTTAGAAAAGTACAACTGTTCTAAGGCATTAACAGCCCTAGCTAAATTCTTCACCAATTATACACATGTTTCTTCCATCACTCATTTAAAATCACCCACCCTCAGGGTACCTGTCCCCAGGGCACCTGTGGCTCAGTCTGTTAAGCCTCCAACTCTTGATTTCTGCTCAATCAAGATCTCCAGTCCTGAAATAAAGGCCTGCACTGGGTTCTGTGCTGAGGGTGGAGCCTGTTTGGGATTCTCTTTCCTCCTCCCTCTGCCTCTCCCCCTACCCTCTCTAAAAAATATAATAAAATAAAAGTACCCGTCCTCTTCAGAACAATGAAGAATCTTCAGTCTGCAAAGTAGACAAGAAGGTAAAGAGGCTGGGCATTTCTATTAAGTAAAATAATAGAGCAATTTCTGAAAGCGTAGGACAACTGTAAACAACCCAAAAGTCCATCAACAAGAAAAAATAAATTGTGTTATATCCACAAAATGGAATAATAATCAGTAATAAAAAGAAGCAAACTACCCATGCAGATAATATTTCTACTTCTACATGGATGAATCTCAAGAACACTGGGAGAGTGCATATGGTGTGACTCCATTTGTACAAAGTTTTAGATCAAGTAAAACTAATCTCTGATGATAGAAAAAAGTAGTTGCACCTCACTATAGGATTGATAGATCACAAGGAAACTTCCTGAAATGGCAAATTATTCTCTACCTTTTATATGAGCATATGCAATTATCAAAACTCATCAAACAGGAACACTTAAAATCTATAAATGTTACTGTGTATAAATTTTTCATATTTTTTAAAGCAATTAAAAGTTGCTTTCTTAGTCACCTAAAAAAGAAGGTTTGGAACAGATTGGTAAAAGGCAAAGTAGCCCATACTTCTCTTTAGATTTTGTAAATAACTCTATCTTCTGAAATTCTTGCTATATTATTATTATCCTTTTTAAATTAAAAAGAACAAGAGTTACTGAGGATCCATTAGATATCACATCACATTTTAGTCTTTCTATCAATAGAGGCATTTAATTTTCTGTTTCAGAGAGACCAACTAACACTTTGATATTTCTTCTAGAGATGCAAAATTCCTTCATTTGAAAAAAAAATCCTGCATCAACAATTTTGGAAATAAAGCCCCTGTTTCTCATTCTGACTTTTTCAATTCTTTTCATGGAACACTTAACTCAATTAAGTTGTTGACATGCCACAGTCAAATTTTTAATGTCCTGATGCAGCTACTGACCTCTTTTACTCCAGGGTGTTCTTTTATTAATCATGTTTATATGGTGCATGTTGGCTCAAGACTTGAAATGACAGGGCCCTCATTGTGATTGGCTGTTAATTAAGTGATTTCACCAGAAACATCCCCTCAGTACAGCAGGATATGGAACATTGAAACAAACACTAAGATTTAATGTTTTGAAATTCAGATGTGCTATGCTCATTAAAAATTAAATAATAGTGAATCTTATTATTAAACTGTCATCCACTGGATATGAGATTAATATGAAAGAGATGAAGGCAGCTGGGTGCCCGTGTTTGACAAGGGTCCTGTCTGAATGGAGAGTTCCAGAACAGCATTCTTTCCTAGGGAAGTACCTTCCAAATGGGAGGCAGAAGGCCATTGGTAAGTAGTACCCTGATAAAACTGCCAGTTCAATTACACTTAAAATATCTTCAAAGAATTTGCACAAGTGTTTTATTAAAAAAAAAAAAAGATATGCATACAGTGTGGTATATCCAGAAGGGTTATTATAATTTTTTCATCTACAAAGACATTAGCGCACCATGAATGCAGATTGACCTTTTGCCCTATACCAATTTGCTCTTCTTCTCACCAGGACAGCCAGTCAATTGCACAAGTCCCCTGATGAGAAGAGCAGACTTTAGTATGCCTGATATATGCTGTTTAAGTTATAGGTTGTGGAGCTCTAGGAAAAAGCTGGAAAATGGAGTTGGAGCAATACAAGAGATAAAAAGAAGGATCACTGTCATAGCCCAATTGACTTTGTAAATAATGCTGGACTCCCTGGGGGGATTTATTGTTCCCACTAAATTTACATTTTAAAAATCTCTAGAATTTGCTTGCTCGTGAAGCTTTAACCTGAAACATAAATCCTACCCAATTATAACATGTGAAAAAGTGGTTGTTAGCTAAACAGTAGATCTCATTACACAGAACATGGTACTTCATCTTTGTATTACTATCATTGTTTTCCACAACTGTGTTCGATTTAAAATTTGTTTTATTTTTTTAAGGCGAAGACCTAGTCTCCAAGATATAGGCACTCATCATTTCTACATAATACTGCTGATGTGTGTGAAAATAAAAAGAATTCATGGTAGGCAACCAAAGGAAAGTAAACCTGTAAACATTCGTTTTTGCCAAATATTATGTTTCTATCACCTTACTGAACTGGATTAAAAAACAAAAACAACTCAACATATCCTTTACTTCAACTCTAGTTTATTAGACTGTTGTCATGCTGATACAGTGTATTTTGCCATGGATTATTATTTGTGCATGGAACAGTGGTCTCACTGATTGCAGAGCAAAATCTCATTTTGGGGGATAGGTCAAGATCAATGTCATGATACAGAAAAAATAATTTTTCTGATTACTTGAAGTACTCTCCAAAAATACTATAAGAATACTATGAGAAAAGAAACTTAAGGATACATCAACCATCTTCCAGGAATGAATTTAAGTATAAGAAGAAAATAAATTTATTTCACAGAAGGAGAAGAAAATCTTAGTAAATGCCACCCACGGAGGGAATCTATTCTGTTCCAAGGACCATGTATGAAACTATATATGGAGAGAGAAGTTTTAGTCTTTACCTTTGAGAAACTCTGATGCTAGTTGGAAAGATACACAGCTTTCAACATTAGAAAAACTTGGAGAGATATTTAAAGTGGGAGAAATAGTATGGTAAAAAACATAACTACGTGTCTTTATTAGAAAAATACAGACTGAGGAAAAGACTGCTGTCTTTTCTTGTGGATATCAGAGGAGTGATAATCGTGATTTGAACCTTTAAGAAAATAAATTTCAATTAGGACACAAAGAAAGCAAAATAGCAAGAAGAGCAAAAATTAGGAAATGAGCATGCATGATGAAAGTACTTTTTAAATGCTAAAAATTTACTTAAAGTTGGAAGTTTATGAGGATTGGGGCACCTGGTGGGCTCAGTTGGTTAAGCATCTGACTCTTGATTTTGGCTCAGATCATGATCTCAAAGTTCATGAGATGGAGCCCTGTGTAGAGTCCGTGCTGACAGCATGGAGACTGCTTGGGATTCTCTCTCTCCCTCTCTCTCTCTGCCCCTCCCCTTCTCCCTCTCTTTCTCTCTCTCAAAATAAATAAATAAATAAACTTTTTAAAAGTTTATGAGGATTGAACTGAGTGATGATAGCAAAGGAGAGCAGTGTGAATTAAGAAGAGATAGTTGAAAAGCAGTAGTTGATGTATTTGAATAGATAAAGTAGGATGAGTCACATAAGGAAAGATAGATAAATTTGATCATAAATCTTCATAAAGCATTAGGAAGCTTTTGTAGATCTTAGGTAGGAAGGAAATTTATAAGAGCAGTGCTCTATTTATATTCACCTATCAATTGTGTGTAAGGTGGATTGTAGTGAGAATGCCTTGGAGGCAAGGATGTTGGTTATAAAGCTACTATAGCATTTGTTTGACATCATAATGACCTGAAATTGGGGAGCCTGGGTGGCTCAGTCGGTTAAGTGGCCAACTTCCGCTCAGGTCATGATCTCGCGGTCAGTGAGTTTGAGCCCTGCGTCAGGCTCTTTGCTGATAGCTAGGAGCCTGGAGCCTGCTTCTGTTTCTGTGTCTTCCTCTCTCTCTGCCCCTCCCCCATTCACGCTCTGTCTCTCTCTGCCTTTCAAAAATGAATAAATGTTTTAAAAAATTTTTAAATAATAAATAATAATAATAATTACTTGAAATATTCTATCTCAGTTCACCAAGTGTCATCTAGGTACTATACTGAGCTGTGGAAGTGGAAGGATGGTAGTATTCAAGACCTCATAGAATAATGAATATAATTCTCCTGCAACTTCACAAGTACAGTGATAATGTAGATATGTGCTATGGAGGTAAGAGAAGAGGCATTTAGCCCAGCCTAAGTGAGACAAGGAAGGTCTCTTAAGTAGTTATACTTGAACTTTAGTCTTGAAGATTGAGGGAGAATTGCTAATGGCTAATCAGTCTGGAGGAGGAAGACCATAATATAAGAAGGAGAACAAAGGTAGTCTTTTGGGTTTACATTATGGGGTTTGGTATTAATTTTATAGATGAAAGAATACCATTCTAATTTTAAGAGTGTTATGGTCAGATTTTTGTTTTTAAAGTTTCCATCTAAGACATAAATTAAGACAAAGTGAGGCTGGAAAGAAGAAGCCTAGTTAGGATACTGTTAGCATAATTTTGGTGAGAAAGAGTATTAAGCCGTGAAGCAATAATAGTCAAGGAAAACTAAGGAAAGACTCTATAAATATTTGAGAGATCAAATGGAAAGGGTAGTGGGACTGGTTGGATAAGAAAAGTGAAGAAGGAAATATCTAAGATCACTGCTGACTTGCTGTCTGTGTCAGCTAGCTCAGTGGGTGATGTGTCAGATATTATTTAAAATTCAAGAGGATGATTCAAAGGGGAGGACAATGGATCCAATTTTGTATATTTCTCATCTGAGGTGACTGGAAAACTCAAATGGATAGACAGAACAGGCTGTGATAAATCTGAACATCAGTGGAGTGGTCAAGACAAGATATATATGTTTGGGAATCATTAGCATTTAAGCAATACAAAATGATAAGTGAGGGTGAGATTTCTAAGGAAAGGAATGTAGCCTGAGAAGAGCAATGGGAAGAAGGCGACAGAGCAGTTAAGGGATAGGGAAAGGAGGAGAAATGAGGAAGGAGGCAGAGAAAAACCTTTCAAAGTTGTAGAAAGAAAACTGGTAGGAAGTGATAAGATAGAAGCCAGAGAAGTAGAGAACCACCAGAAGACTACCAAAGAGAAACTCTGTGGCCAAGATGTAAGAGAAAGTCGTGACTGATGTGATTCAGAGGTGATCTTGAAAAACTGAGTTGTAATTCCTCACAAAGACTTGAGTCCAGGGAGCTGGGACAAATATGCTAACACTGATAGAAAAAAGCATGTGAGGTGGATGAGTCTAAGAGACATTTTATGGGTGTGAGTTTTTTGCCAGTCCTCATTTTCTAGCCTGACAATTGATGTGAGTCTACAAAATATAGTTTGCGATTCAATTGCATTAAAACTCAACTCCATCCCTATGTTCAAGGACTGTTAGGCTCAATCAAGGAGCTCTTAACACTTGGTAGACTTCACAAATCAGAAGGAACAAGACAATTTCCACGAAGGCCTGTAATTCTTACAGTTGTTTCCTTTCCTCACTTTATAATGGTACCATTAGTTAGACTTCCAGACACTACATAAAGTGAAACCATTCAGTCAGACTGACATTTATACAGGCTAATCAAATGGCTGTGAGGTATAGCAAATAACTAACCGTAGTACCTGAAACTAGTGGGGAAAAAATCATAAAATACACCCATAGCATATCTTTAAAAGCCAACAACTAAGGTTTTTCTCAACAATGAGAGATTTGGAGAAAAGTAATTATGTAGGCAATTCAATGCCTCTTGAAGTGCACGTGCTAACCCTTCTATCTCACCGCCATGTCTAAGACATTCTAAAGCAAAAGTGAGCTTAAATCAGTGACAAGTTCAGCACATATCACCTCTCCTTTCCCACTGCTAGATGAAAGCCAGTGGCCACACTTCTCACATTTTGCCAAGCTGAAGGGCTGAGGGTATCATTCAAAGAGTCATACTGAAGGGGAACGTGGAAGGCAGGAGTACGCAGTACCACTAAAGATGCTGCCCTCAGCAACACCTTTCTCTTCAACATGTTTTCAAATGTAAGGGAAAGACAGTCCATATTGATTGATATGGGAACCTCCTGGTAGCCTCACATGAGTAATATGCTATTCTAAGGATATCTTCAGGGCATCCACCTTTTTAAACAAAATCATATCTACATGTAGAGATTCATAAAACTAAACAGATTCATGAAAAGTAAAGAAACACCAAAGAATACCAAGGGGAATACCCTCAAGTGAAATTTGCTTCGTGGCACAATGTTCTTAAAACAAGAGAATGAAATAACTTTATTTGGATCTTCTTTTATTTGTTGTTTATTTTTTATTTTTTATAGTTTTTATTTAAATTCCAGTTTAATACAGTGTAATATTAGATGTACAATATAGTGAGCCAACAGTTCCATAAAACACCCAGTGCTCATCACAACAAGTGCACCCCTTAATCCCCATCACCCATTTAACCCATCCCCCCACCTATCTCCTCTCTAGCAACAATAAGTTTGTTCTCTATAGTTATGTGTCTGTTTCTTGGTTTGCCACAGGCTCTCTCCCTCTTTTGTTTTTCCCTTTGCTCATTTGTTTTGGATCTTCTCTATTTCTTTCATGCCCAGCAATCAGTAAAACCAAACACAAGAAGTGTTAAGTAAACTACTCAAACCACTTTATTCGGTAGAGTTCATAGGTTCCAGATGTTCTGCCACTTGAAAATCATACTTTGCACCTCAATAGCATCTTTTGGTCAAGGGTCTTAGAGTATTTACAAACATGAATTACCTCTACAAAACTCTGTGAATCTACCCACGTTGTAGACTGGCAATCTTTGGAGAGATTTAGCAGAACTGTGCCCTATTGCACTACAAGTCATTTGTGGACACAGAAATAAATCCCAAGACCTTCTTCAGCCTGTGCTCCATTCAAAACATAATTTGACATTTCTGCCCTCATTTTGAATCACTGGTTCTTCAAATATTAGAAGACAATATAACTTCAAAGATAGAAAATGTGTGAAAGTAAAATATTGAAGCTGAAGACAAAAAAATACTGCAACCATTTAACGATGTCCAAAATACTTCAGGGCAATGTGTTCTCAAATCCAAAGTGTGAGCCTTTTTTCCTAATTTATGTAGGAAGCTCACTTGTTATTTCTCTTTCTCTCTATCTCTGTCTCTATCTCTCTCTTACATTTCAAGTTTTCTTAATAAAAGAAAAAAAAGACTCTAATGATGCCCTTGGATATTTCCTTTTCAGAAACACTGTAAACAAACTTCGAGAAAATAAAATGGCACCTAAGTGCCAAACTAAATGGCATGAAGTCTATGAACCAAATAATGTACCTTCTCTCACACAGAATATTTAAACCCTCACTATTCACAACTTATTTAATATTAATGCTAAAAAGCCTAGCTATGAATATCCTGTATTACAGGAGACCAGAAGCACAAAGTAGAAGGAAAGGAGATAGGTGATTAGTGGCAGGTAAACAAATTATCAGCAAACTTTTTTTTTCAGAGAATACAAAAAGTCAGGTTCTTTTCCAGGTGTTTTCATTTTGCTTACAAATATTTTCTTGAAAAAAAAAACTGTATTGGTTATCTATGATACATAGTAAATTATCCCAAAATTTAGCAGCTTTAAAATAGCACACATTTATTTTCTTATAGTTTTTGTGGATAAGAAATACAGACTACAGTTCAGCAGAATCTCTGTTTAAGGGTTTCTCAGAAGGCTGCAATCAAAATTCAACTGAGCAAGGTCTGTTTCCAAGCTCACTTAATGGTGGTTGGGAGGTTCAGTACTTCTCAGTCTGTTGAATTAAGGGATTCAGTTCCTCAGTGATTACTAGACTGAGGCTGTCTTCAGTTCCTTGCCATGTAGACTTCTCTGTATTAGGGTTCTCCAGAGAAACAGAACACATAGGATTTATATAAATATATATAGAGAGAGTTTTATTTTAAGGAATTGGCTCATGCTATTGTGGGGACTGGCAATTCCAAAATCTGCAGGGCAGACTAGCAGACTGAGGACCCAAAGAAAAGTTGATGTTTCAACTCCAGTCTGAAGACTGTCTGCTGGTAGAACTTCTTTTTCTACAGAGACCTCAGTCTTTTCTCTTAAGGCCTTCAATTGATGGAAGGGGCCCACCCATATTATTTGTTTTATCTAATCTCCTTTACTCAAAGTCTACTGATTTCAATGTTAATCACATCCAAAAAGTACCTTCAGAGCAACATCTAGACTGATGTTAAACCAAACAGCTGGGCACCATAGCCTAGCCAAGTTGACACATAAAACTGACCACCACAATTGCCAACATAACAGTTTGTTTCATCAAAGCTTGAAAACTAAGAAGTTGGTAAAGAATCTTCTGGAAAATTGGGAATAAAAGTTTTAATAATCAAATCGCAGAAATTTGCCATATTCTATTGGTTAGAAGCAAGTCACTGGGTCCAACCTATACTCGAAAGGAAGAGAATATACAAACCCACGAATATCAGGAGATAGGGATAACAGGAGGCCATCTTAGAAGACTGCCTACCACATTTGCCCAATTAAAAAACTCTTATTTATAAATTTTATGTTAATAGCTTTTCTTTTATTTAAAAATCAATGTTTATTTAAAATTTAGAAAACACAGAAAGCTACCAAAAGCCCACAATTTACAGAAAACACTTTTAATACTCATTATTTTTAAGAGAGTTGGGACTATACTATAAATATGATATTAACCATAGACTTTATCATAATTGAACAGTAGTTCTTGATCTTTAAATATAATCTGCTATAGTCAAAAATCCTTAGCATATTAAGTAAGGGCAGGTTAAAGAAGAAATACTAGAAGGACACAAAAATTGAGAGGCCATGTGGTCTAGCAGTTTTAAGACTTTTTTTTTATTATTATTGTGGTAAAATACACATAAGATTCTATTTGTCATTTTAACCATTTGTAAGTGTGAAATCCATTGGCAGTAAACAAACTCACAACGCTGTTCAACGTTCACTACTATTTATACCCACAACTTTTTCATGATCCAAAACAAAACCTTTGTACCCACCAAATGAGAACTCCTCCTACCATACTTCCCTCTAGCTCCAGGTAACCTCTGTTTTACTTTCTGTCACTATGAATTTGAATACTCTAGGTACTTCATATAAGTAGAATCCTACAGTATTTTTCCCTGTGAGTCTGACTTATTTTACTAACTTACTTCAAGTCCAACCATACTGCATATGTATCAAAATTTCATTCTTTTTATGGCTGAATAATATTCCATTGTACACGTATACCACATTTTGTTTATCCATTTGTTGATAGAAACTTGGATTGTTTCCATCTTTTTGCTATTGTAAAGAATGTTGCTATGAAATGGGTATACGAAGATCTGTGTGAGTCCCTGTTTCAATTCTTTTGTATATGTAGAAATGAAATTGCTGGGTTATATGGTAATTCTATGCTTAGCCTTCTGAGAAACTACAAAACTGCTTCCACAGTATTCCCAGACTTCTGAATTTCAATAAACTAGGAAATACACACACACATGCACACACACACACACACACACACACACACACGAATCAGCATAGAGTTGTTCCTAATTTTGCCAAGTAGATATTAAAAATGTATAAATAAAAAAATTTATCTTCTGTTAAATATAAAATAAGTGCTATCACCAAAAAAACCAAGATAAACATGATCTCAGAATAAAGGTTCAGGGTTTAAACTTTATTATTATTTTAGATAGATAGATAGATAGATAGATTTTGTTATTTTCTGTTTTTTGGTTCTGTTTAGATTATTTAAAATTTTGTTAGGGCAAGGCATTAGGCTATGAGGTGACACTTTTAAACCACCTGATCTAACTGAACACAACTCATGTTGTGAAGCAACTCATGTTGTGAAGCAAAGGCCAGGAGAGATTAACATTTCTCAGAGATCACATGGCTACTTAGAGATATGGAACTAGAACTGTAACTTGTTGCAAACTCAGTTGGGTACATCCTCCCCTCATTCCAAGCAAACACTCAGAGATGGGGTGAAAATAATCCAAGTAGTAGTAGTAATAGCAGTAGTAGCAGTAGTATACTCAGAGGCTGCCAAGTGATTAAATCGAAAACTAGAATCTTGAAATGTCCTGTATCTAATCTTCTGAAACCTGGCACTCTTCTTTAAAGGTTTGCCAATATACTAAGAAATCTGTTAAGTTCTGCTTTTCTTTTGCACGTTCAGTCCCTTCCATCAACATTCTCTGCATGACCTCTAGTCACCCTGGCCAGAAGGTGCTATAATGGCATCCCTCTGTCACTGTGCTTGTATCACAGTCCTCTCTACAGCCACAGCCCTCTGCTGCTCTAACTGTGGTCAGTTCTAGCCTTTTAAAATCACCAGCTCTTTCACACCTTTTCATTTGTTCTAACAATTCTTGGACCAGAAGCTTTTCCTCAAAGCATCAGAGGTACTCAAAGCATATAATAATTTATTCCTATATTTTTTCAGAGGATGTATTGTTTTCCCAGTTAAAATTACACAGCTGTGATTAGAATATTCCTAAGCTCCTTGCATTTTAGATTTTAAATGTTTTCCTCTTAAGTCATAAACAGCAGAAGTGTTGGTAACTGTGAAATTATAGTTAAAATCTGCAAGTGCCCACCCCAGGCTGCCTTCAAAATCACCCAGAAAGTTTTCTAAATCAGGTATTCCAACAATACATGCCAGACATCTTGAATAAGAGCCTCTCTGGGAGTGGCCAGGGAACCTAATTATTATAAAAGATCTCAAAGGATTTTGATACACAAGAAGATATGGGAATCAATAGTCTAACAAAAGTGACCCAAAAAAGGTAAATACAGAAGTCTGCATGAAATGACAGATGTAATTTATTATTAAATTGCTTCTCTTGGCTATAAATACAATAAAATATCCCCCTGCAATTTCTAGTATATACATAAAATGGATTAAATTGGTTAATGAATTTATCTGATATGCCACCTTTGCAAAGTTTCCCATTGAGTGATTGATGGCTGAGCAAAACTGAATTCCTGAAGGGAAAATAGTGACTTACACTGGCATCAGAAAATGAGACCTTCGGTTAACTGTTTAAAGTCATTTATCAAAAATATTTTATATCATGCAGAGCACTTTACTAGAATACAGATATGTATAAAAGCATAACAAGTGGAGAGGCACTGCTCCCAAGAAAGGGTGGAATATTGGCAAAACTAATGATATTGGAGAGCCAGCTCAGTAGCTCACGAGACTTTGGTGAGGCAATTCTCCATTGGTCTCTCACATTTCCATGTCTTCTGAGTAGAGGCATTGATAGCTTTTGTTCTTGACTATTTTTCCAAGGATGTTTTTATAGCAAACAGCCTTGGATGGTGAAGAATTGCCCATCTGGGGCAAAAGGCAGTTTTGTTCCTGACCAGAATAAGAAAGAAAGTATCTTTCCCTAGGGCAAAAGTTGGGCAGCTTGGCTTGTTCCACTTCATAATATTAGGGTTTCTTTAAACTCAGGATTCCTCAGCTGTGACACACACCCACTGAGTTTAAAGCATCCCAGTGCATCACCCCTCAGGATTGATGGACAAGAGAACCACTGCAAATATGAAGCCTGAGCCACCTGCTGCTCTGTGAGTTGTAAAGTCCCTTGTCTCTAACCCAAAAATCTGTGTCTTCTGCCAGCATCCATGAAGTTGTGGCAGACTAAGTTTTTAACTTGCAATTAGAGTAAAATCTCTAACTCTTCACCATTCTTGACAGTTTCTTGCATTTCTAAGTTTTGCTTTCTAACTGATTTCGTATCTCTATGCCCTTCTTGCCATTTCTGGTTTCTATTGCTGCCTTCCAATAAAGAATTATTAATTTACCTCCAGCCTTCTTCTATGCAGTGTGAGAGCAGAAGCTTCAAATCGAATGACTGAAGCACTGAACCAGTTGTTGCCTGAACACAAGCATGTTCCATAACAGTGGACTCTGCACCAGTAACTCTAAGAAAAACTCTAGTGCTGTCCTTTACTGCATAAAAACAAGATGGTTGGTTGTTCGGGCTCTCTATATGACATTTATGGTTCTCTACTGCAGGTAGAGAGCCAAAGGTGCTTCGTGTGGTTTACAGAAATTCTCTGTCCCTAGATAGTGGTCATTTTAAATGTAAAAGCTCTGACCAGCACTTTACACTGGCAGTACAACCAGGGTGGCTTTTTAAAGTGTAAAGGGCATTAGGGAGCTAAGGACTAGGCTGAAGTATTTCAAGCTTAAAATAACTCCACATGGAGCTAAATTGTCATGGCAGCTTTGCTTCACAAGACATGAAATCCATGACCAGCATTTTCCCTTTAATCTCCACATCATCTCTATGAAAAGCAAAGGAGCAAATATCATTATTTTAATGCTATAGAAACTGATTGACAAAGTAGTAAAGTAATATACCTGCTGTTACATTAATCACTGGCTAAGCTGAAATTTTCTTCAATTGACTTCTCTTTCCAAGCGTTTGAAATGCACTCATTTTAATGCTACAGAAAAAGAATATATTCAGGAACTCCTGAATCTTTAGCCTAGAGATAAGACTTGTAAAACTGACAGGTGGGAATTCTACATGCCATAGAAAAATAAAGATTGTTTTCTCTTCATATGTCTATAGGGCAAATTGTTTTTAAAGCTGGAAGTGGAAAATCCATAAAGAATAGATTGGTCAAAAGTTAATTTTGATTCCTTGGAGGATCATCTAATTAACAGAATAATTCACCATTCAATCAACAAATATTTGCAAAGTGTCTGTAATGAGCCCAGAACTCTTAGATGCTGGGAAATCAGCTGCCCAGTAGAGAGATGATGAAGTTTTCTGCAGAAGTTAGCCAGGTATGCAATGGATGTGCAAAGTACATCGATAGGAGGAAATAGTAGTTTTCAAAAGTTATAACCCTGAGAATCTAAATAGATGATGGTGTTAGTTTTGAAATGTTGGAGAAATCTGTCTTTACTATTTAGCTTATCAACCTATTCTTATATATTTAAAGCCACATATATTTAGCTTATCAAGCTAGAGTCTTAAATGTGTATAATACATATTTAGAAACCAATTTTGATGTAGTCACAATACTAATGACAGGAGTATTAACAAATACGTTTTGTTTTTTTACAAAGACAGGTTATCTTATGCTGATAATTAAGAATGTCAAAGATACTAATTACATCATATAGTACACATATTTAATGGACCAAGTGGATAAAAATGTGGATAAAAATGTTATTTTGACAGACTCTTAACATGTTTTTTATATAGGATTGTATAAACATTGTCTTATTTGTCAATAAATGAATCAATTCTACAGCTCTAGGAAGGTACCACATCAACATGTCAAATTATTATTAAATATATGAATTACGATTCAAATTGGATATTATTTATGTATATAGATTATGTTGTGAAGGGGGAAATATCCCTACAATGGCTTTTATTCCATTCTAAAATATTTTGCCTGAATTAAAAAAAATCCCTCCATGATCTGTCCAAGACTCTTATTCTGTGGGTGAATAATCACTATTCAGAGATACATAAATCCTTGATTCAGGGAGAATCTATGACTATAGCTCATCCCTGAGAATAACTGTGAGAAAGGTAAGATTTGAAAGCTGACTTACAACCTTCCTTCTCTTTGCCCATCTCTGGAATTAAAAACCCAAAGGCATGCCATCCCCACCCTACCATCACACACTGTGCCAAGACACACAGGCATGCCATCCAGTCAGTACACTTCATTCTGAACATACCCTTCCTCAGCCTTACTCACATAACATTTGTTACTCCTATAGAGTATAAATCATACCTCATTGCTTTGTCCTGACATAAGACAAGGGAAGTGAGACTTCAAACTCTGGCACAACTCATTCATGGGCTAAAGGCTTCCCCAAAGGATATCAACTCACAGGCACTTATACCTCCATATTTGCTATGGACTAAAATATGTTCCCCCCAAATCTTATTCTTATTGAACCCCTAACCTCTAATGGAAAAGTATTTGGAGATTGGGTCTTTGGAAGATAATTAGCTTTGGATGAAACCATGTGGGGCCCTCACAATGGGATTAATACCATTAGAAGACACCAGGGAGCTTGCTCTCCTCCACCTCTACCTTACACTGTGCAAAGACAAAGGGAAGGCAGACATCTACAAGATAAAAAGAAAGTTCCCACCAGAAAACAATCATGGTAAAAGCTTGATCTTGGACTTCTAGCCTCAAGAACATAGAGAAAATAAATTTCCGTTGTTTTAGCCATCCAGTTTATGGTATTTTGTTATGGCAGCCTGAGCTGACTACTACATACCAGCAAAGTGGTGCCAGTCCCAGTGGAGTTGCAGATACATGCCATTAAGAAGCAAAAGACCCAGAATCTTGCGGGTATACAAGGAGAAAGTAAAAGATATCCAAGGAGATCCAAGCAGAACTCCAACAGAATCCTCCTATAAGAGTTAAGGAGCAAGAAGAATTAAGCAGAAAGCAAATTATTCTGAGTGATTACACAGAACACCTCATTTATATTTGCCTTTCAATATAGGAAGAAGGCAGAGTAGCCACTACCTTTATTTTAAAGAAAGAGTGGAGTATGGACCCCACTAGTAAAGTGATCATGGGTATCTAAAATATAATACAATATGATGATTTCATAGTACACAGTGGTAGCAGACTCTTCATGGTATAGGCATTAACCTACACATCAAGATTTTCAAAACTAAGTCGTATCAATACTAAAGTTGGGTAGTTATATATAGATATATATTCCTCTTGATTAAAAGACTCACACCTGTCATCTAAATTTTCTTTCATGAAGAAGAACACAAAAATGACCCTGTGTTGAATACAGTCCATTTTCCTCTCCAAAATTGATTTATACTCTTCTTCACTCTGTTCTGGCCTCAAAGGCTGACCTGTATGAAAGTCATCAACAGGCCCCTTTGCCCTTTCTCTTTTAGCTGTTTTTAGACATTAGGAGGCACAGGTAGGCAATTTGAGGGCAGAAGGATATAAGCTGGGATATTTAGCCCTCCAGCTCTCTTTCTGCCAAGTGTTTATGAGCTGGGGGCTGCCCTATAGTGAAGGGCACCATTCATCCAAGCCAGCTCTCTCTATACAGCTTCGCATTTGGGTTTAGAAGTAAAGATGGTAAGAACTCTTATTTTCACTCTTTTCGGGGTATTTCAATCTCTTGTTGGTTTCTTTAAACTCTACTGACACCTCTGCAAATTATCTCAAAATACCAAGTGTATATGTGTGTACCATCTGACTGATAATATGACTATGAATTACTCCACTAATAATCAAAAGACAAGAGTTTCATGAAGTACACTTATTTGTATCCTATCACTGATATGTAGTACCATTATAATAATCCTAGGGAAGCCAAAACAGAAAAAAAAATCATTATTTTCCATTTTTATTAGATTGGCATTATATATGTTAATATCCCTAATAACTAGAGTTAAACACCATCCCAAAATCATTTCCACTAGAAAAACATTTCTGAGAACCATTGGACAATGATGGCCATCACCAAAAAATGATGATCTCCAAATTTTCCATAACTATTATTTTTATTCACAAAATACACAGTCATCTATGCTGCCAAACCTCATGATATTTATGCCCCTTTATGTCTTCATTATCATTCAAGTTCATTGAATGGTAAAGCACTTACTAGACTGGAATCAGGATCCATGGTCAAAATAATTTTTGAAATATAGGATTAAACAAGTTTAAATAACTTTTTATTACTATTGGACTTCCCAGAGCCCACACTGCTTTGGGCTTTGCCTTGTGCTACATGGCTACGCAGTGCTCTCTAGATATATATGACCACAAAACTTTTCATTGTTTTCATAAAATACCTATTAACATCTCTCTTGCAGAATGAGGATTTGGCAGGACTCCATTGAGAAATAGCACACTTGTGAGTAATGGCTCTCAGTGTACACATCTCAGCCACCCCCTGGGTTGTCAGCAATTTGAGGGTAGGGACTGCCTCTCTGCTATCACCCTACACCCTGCAGTTCCTTCTATATAAAGGAAGTCTCCTTATGATTCTCTATCATGGCTTCCACTTATTCATTCTTAGTACTCATCACTCTCTACCATATTATTTGTATGTATTTCTCTTGTCCCACATCCCCTGGCTAGTCTTATATAAACATCAAGCAGGAAGAAACTTCATCTGTCTTATACTCTGCTATACAGTGCCGGGCATTCTGTAAATATTCAAAAGAATGAATGATTCACACAGAAGACATGGTCAATATTTTGTCAGTTTGGTACAATTCAGCACATGTGTATATGTAGGCTGACTCACTCAAACCACCAGACAGCCTACTAGTCCTGGAGTAGAATTGCTCTGCTTACTGTATGGAAGGTTGCACAATCATATTGACTAAGTTTTGCTTTTTGGCTTTCATTATATTTACAAATATAAATATTTTAATTATGAATTAATCCACTCGACCACATATGATCTTTTTAGACAAAGCAGAGTAGTGAATATTATCTATAAACTGAACACAACTATTGTTACTGTTTCCTTTGTAACGGGTACCATTATATTATTTTATATATTGGTCATACATGCTTCCCATACACTGGTGACAAGACTGATTAAAGAGATAAAAGATGCTAGATCAAAAGATGAGGCTTAGAAGCAGAAAAAAAATGTATTAATATTAGCTTTTCTTTTTAATAGGCCTCTGTTGAGTAATTCTTTGTAAAGACATTCACAATAACAATTGGTTATGTTGGATGATGTAGCAGAAATGAAGGATGTTAGGTATACAAGGTGTATAGTATAGCACGCACATTGCAATATTTCATAGCAAATGGCAGTACTGGAGGCAAGGAGGTACTGATTCAATTGAGCTATATAGTGGGTCTCATATATTAGCCATCAACTAACAAACCCAAACAAAACAAACAAACCTGCCTGAAAACACGAATTTTAAAATGTGGCCCTGTTACTAAACCAATTAGTCTAATCAAGGCTTTTATTGGTATACTCAAAACAAAGAAGCCCAGGGGCGCCTGGGTGGCTCAGTCGGTTGAGTGTCCGACTTTGGCTCAGGTCATGATCTCGTGGTTTGTGAGTTCAAGCCCTGCATCAGGCTCTGTGCTGACAGCTCAGAGCCTGGTGCCTGTTTCAGATTCTGTGTCTCCCTCTCTCTCTGACCCTCCCCTGCTCATGCTCTGTCTCCCTCTCTCTGTCAGAAATAAATAAAAATAAAAAAGAGAAGACTGGCCAGTAGATTCCCCATTCAAAAAAAATATATAGATAAGATCTATTCTGATGCTTATCTATAAAAATAGTATAACAGTAGCAAGAGTAGACATCCCTGTTTTGTTCCTGTCCTTAGGGGGAAAGTTCTCAGTTTTTCTGCCTTGAGGATGATATTAGTGTTGGGTCATTCATATATGGCTTTTATGATCTTGAGGTATGCTCCTTCTATCCTCACCTTCTTGAGGGTTTTTATCAAGAAAGGATGCTGTATTTTCTCAAATGCTTTCTCTGCGTCTATTGAGAGGGTCATACGGTTCTTGTCCTTTCTTTTATTGATGTGATGAATCACGTTAATTGTTTTGCGGATATTGAACCAGCCCTGCATCCCAGGTATAAATCCCACTTGGTCGTGGTGAATAATTTTTTTTAATGTATTGTTGGAACCGGTTGGCTAATATCTTGTTGAGGATTTTTGCATCCATGTTGATCAGGGAAATTGGTCTATAGTTCTCCTTTTTAGTGGGGTTTCTGGCTGGTTTTGGAATCAAGGTAATGCTGGCTTCATAGAAAGAGTTTGGAATTTTTCCTTCCATTTCTACTTTTTGGAACACCTTCAAGAGAATAGATGTTAACTCTTCCTTAAATGCTTGGTAGAATTCCCCTGGAAAGCCATCTGGCCCTGGACTCTTGTTTTTTGGCAGATTTTTTTATTACTAATTCGATTTCCTTACTGGTTATGGGTCTGTTCAAATTTTCTATTTCTTCCCGTTTCAGTTTTGGTAGTGTATATGTTTCTAGGAATTTGTCCATTTCTTCCAGATTGCCCATTTTATTGACATATAATAGCTCATAATATTCTCTTATTATTGTTTTTATTTCTGCTGTGTTGGTTGTGATCTCTTCTCTTTCATTCTTGATTTTATTTATTTGGGTCCTTTCCTTTTTCTTTTTGATCAAACTGGCTAGTGGTTTATCAATTTTGTTAATTCTTTCAAAGAACCAGCTTCTGGTTTCATTGATCTGTTACACTGTTGGTGGGAATGCAAGCTGGTGCAGCCACTCTGGAAAACAGTATGGAGGTTCCTCAAAAGACTAAAAATAGAACTACCCTACAACCCAGCAATTGCACTACTAGGCATTTATCCAAGGGACACAGGTGTGTTGTTTCGAAGGGACACATGCACCCGCATGTTTATAGCAGCACTATCAACAATAGCCAAAGTATGGAAAGAGCCCAAATGTCCATCAATGGATGAATGGATAAAGAAGATGTGGTATATATATACAATGGAGTATTACTCGGCAATCAAAAAGAATGAAATCTTGACATTTGCAACTACATGGATGGAACTGGAGGGTATTATGCTAAGTGAAATTAGTCAGAGAAAGACAAAAATCATATGACTTCACTCATATGAGGACTTTAAGAGACAAAACAGATGAACATAGGGAAGGGAAACAAAAATAATATAAAAACAGGGAGCGAACAAGACAGAAGAGACTCATAAACATGGAGAACAAACTGAGGGTTATGGGAGGAGTCGTGGGAGGGGGGAATGGGCTAAATGGGTAAGGGGCACTAAGGAATCTACTCCTGAAATCATTTTTGCACTATATGCTAAGTAATTTGGATGTAAATTTTAAAATAAATAAATAAATAAAATAAATGTGAATGAAGCATTGACTTTACTCAATAATAATGTATCAGTATTAGTTTATTAATAGTGACAATATATCAATTATGTACTATGTTAATAATACAAGAAACTGGGTATGTGGTATATGGGAACTCTGAACTATCTTTGCAACTTTTCTATAAATCTAAGACTAAAATAAAAAGTTCATATTTTTAAAAGTTAAAAAAAATAGGTATATACATTACACTTATCACACTATAAGATATATTTCACTCTAGGGGACTTATACATATGAAAGAAGCTTCTAAGAGAGATTTTTTTAAATTCTATCTTGTATCCTTCCTCTTTTGCCTCAGTTTCTAACAATTCTTGAAAATGGGATATTTAATGTTTAATTCTATGAAAACAGACAGTAAGGAAACCCCCGGATATTGTTTCTATATAAGTACTTCAGTGAAAATTATCAATGTTACTATGTCCAGCATTTCACATAGGTAATGAAATTCTAAGACATTAAATATATCCATTGGCCAGGTTGGTTTTTTGTTGTTGTTTGTTTGTTTTGTTTTGTTTTGTTTTTTAATAATTTTACCAGTTGGGTGGTAATTCTAGGAACATCTCAATGAAGCAGACAGCAGCAGAAAGACTCTGAACAGTGGTGACCTGCTCCTCATGGAATGCCATAAACAAACCAAGGAAGCTCACAGCATCAACTGCCCTTTAAGGGACAGCTGCTCCAAGTTTGGGCTTGAATTCTCTGGTCTCATCAAGCTTGCCAGGCACAGTCCTTAATATCCTTTATACTGTTTGTCCACTTAAAACTGAAGAAGACCACTATTGGCCAGGATTCTTGGCAGGTGTCTCCTGCAATCAATGCTTTGAGAGAAAGGTAAGACCAGGAAAGTGGTGCTTAGGAAGGGAACACCTCATTCTGTTGGCCAGAGAATTAATGAATCAGTAGAGGAGAAGGAGCATATGCAAAAGAGAAATGCAACAGATTCTTTCCCTGTAGCTTCCACTTAACTTATTTTTGCCATACTGAAGAAAAAGCCAGGCTTAATGTATATCTTCTGCCCTACCTGATCATGCTTTGGACCCTCTAGACTTATTCTCTCTAAATTAGCTCATCAAAGACAGGTCTGCTTAGTTCTAAAACTATGCTCCAAAATTTGAATCGTTCCCACACCACTGAAGTAGACCTCCAACATAATTACGTGTTTCTTAAACTTAAAAATCAAGATCATCAATAAATTTGTAGTATTAAAAGGTACAACTTATGCAAAAGGTGTAACTTATGAAAAATAAGATGTCATTATTATTTTCAAAAGCATTGTCACTAAAATGTAAGTGCATACATTATAAAATGTTATAGATTAGTAAGCCTATGTTTGTGTTATAAAGGAACTATTTCATATCTTAATCAATGACTCAACAGCCCATGTGAACTTCACCATGGCTGATGTATATTTTATGAATTGTTTGAAAGAGAAATTCTCTGTGTCAGAAGTGATCATGTGTCCCTATCCATTTAAAATCCAATTTAATGAGGTTGCCTTCCATATGTATAGTTACTATTTGAATTATCTGTACAAGGTTATAAATTCCAAATAAATTTTGACATTTAAAAATGGATTTCTTGATTATTTAAAGACATTTCAAAATAAAATAAATGCTTTGTAGCTTGCTTCCTTTTCATATCACTGAAACAAATGTGAATTACTTTATAAGGAGAAAAAAAAGTGGGTCAAGTAGCAATAGGCATCATTAGTACTTAGATAAGGATTCCAGATGCCCTGTTTTTTGACAAACTGTAGTTGTTGCCTAGGATTTGGTTATTCTTGACCTCAAATATTTTCTCTACAGACACTTAGAGGCCATGGATTTGAAAGGGCATTGTCCTAAGCAGAGATTCTCTTCCAAGAGCAATATTTTAAAGATCCATGGATAGCTTTGTAAATGGCCATATTACAAGTTTAGCTTATAGGAAATACAGTAATTCACAAGACACTGATATCATTTCATGATTTTTCTAAAATTAATATGATCCAAGCCCTGATAGAAACCAATAATAATTTGTTGCTTCACTGTAAAAAAAATGTTTAATACAGTCATCTGCTGAAATCAATATATTTTGATAAATTTTGACTAATTTTATTAAGGATCCGAAAACATTTTAGTCCTATACTAATATAAATACTAAATATACTTTGACATTTATGATCTAAACTACAATTTCACAACCCCTGTACCAGGCTACTATTATTTGTTAATGTAATGTATGTAGGCTCTAAAAATTTACTAAAAAAACTAAAAGCCAATATAACCACAGGGCACTTCCTTTCACTCCATAGTTGGCAGCCCCTGTTTTTTCATAGATTTGGCATTAATAGAATAGATTTCACTTTCTTCAAAAACAAGGGGTTGTACTTTTCTGGTAGGTAAATGACTCCCTTAATTTTTGTTGTTTCACTAGAAACCTCAAAGAACTGCAGAAAACCAACTTGCCAACACTTTGTATTGATACAAGAGTTTTTACTGCTCAGCATTAAGCAAAGAAAGAGAGATAGGAAAAGCCTGGCAGAAACAGTCTCCATACAGTTAAAACTTCATTGTTGTCCTTCTCTCCACAATCTTCCAACACAGACCTTTATTATTACCTCCCTCTGTACCATCTGTACACGCTTATGTTATAGCAAGTCTATTCTTTTGTCTTTCTTGCCTATTGTTTCTAAGGGCCCTGTGAGCATTCTTTTTTTTTTTTTTATTTTTTTTAACATTTATTTATTTTTGAGACAGAGAGAGAGACAGAGCATGAACGGGGGAGGGGCAGAGAGAGAGGGAGACACAGAATCGGAAGCAGACTCCAGACTCTGGGCCATCAGCCCAGAGCCCGACGCAGGACTCGAACTCACAGACCGCGAGATCGTGACCTGAGTCGAAGTCGGCAGCTTAACCGACTGAGCCACCCAGGCGCCCCCCTGTGAGCATTCTTAAAATAATCTTTAGGATGAAAGAGCTTACTGAACACGATCAGAATGATCTCCGATGTTCATAAATGTTAAATATAAAGCAGGCGGACACTCAGCTTTGTTTTTAGCAATAATAATAACTAATATACACTTGGAGTTTCTTCTGGTCCTGGTGTGCTAAAATTTGTTTTGAACCTCACAAGGATTTAAGAGGTAGAAACGACTGATGCACTCATTTATTCCTCCAAATGAATGAAGTCAAGTATCCCTGACTTAGCAGTTTCATGCTAGGTGCAGCTATGATAACCAAAAGATATATGATCCCTGCCTTTACAGAGCTCATAGAGCACAAGACTTGCACATAGAAAGCAAAAGAGTTGTGACTTTAACCTTACATCCTCTCGGGGCGCCTGGGTGGCTTGGTCGGTTAAGCGCCCGACTTTGGCTCAGGTCATGATCTCACGGTCCATGAGTTCGAGCCCCGCGTCAGGTTCTGTGCTGACAGCTCAAAGCCTGGAGCCTGTTTCAGATTCTGTGTCTCCCTCTCTCTCTGCCCCTCCCCTGTTCATGCTCTGTCCCTCTCTGTCTCAGAAATAAATAAACGTTAAAAAAAATTTAAAAAAAAAACCAAAAAACCTTACATCCTCTCAACCACTAAGATGTATGGACTTAACCATTTATTCCATTAGGGAACATACAAAGATGTTCACAGCCTTTTCTAGTTAAATAATTGATCAGATGTTGAGACTTCAAATCAAACATGCTCATTCAAACCCTCCATTGGGTGAGTATGAATTTTGCTCCTCATGGTAACCTTGGGGAAAGCACTTATTCTTGCAGAGACCCAATTTCCCAATTCTAAAATGACCTAGTATGATTAGCTGATCTTTGAGTCCCTTCCAGCTGTAGAATTTTAGATTTCCTGATGGAAATTGGTTCTACATAACAGATGGGCCCAGCAAGATTTTTTAGCTTAAGCAACCTATGAAATATGACCTGTCCATTTACAGCTAAGAATATAGATAAAGCAGAGTAGTTTACCAGGGTAATGGGGTCAGTGAAAAAAGGAGCTCATTCTATGACACAATTTTCTTTTATAGTACAATTCTGCCCTTAATACTAGTCATGCATTTTTATGACCATGGTCCACTACCTTCCCAGGTGATCAGAATCCTCTGCTAATTTAAAGGTAGGGAAAGAAACGAAAAATTAGAAGAGTGGTATAGGGTGTGAAGAAAACAGGTGGGCCAAAGGGCCCATTTATTAAACTATAAAATAAACAGAGTAATGTGGGAGTACAGATAATGGATAAAGGGAGAAGTAGAAACTGAAGAAAGTGTCACCAACATAAAAAAGTTCTTCCTTAATTCTTCATAGGATTTCTGGACTGAAGGGCAGGTGGATGATTAGTCACTGTAATGGAAAATGCACAGACTTTGAATTCAGATAAGACCTAGGTTTAGGACCAAGCTATTTAAACTTGAAGTTGTGTTTTAACTTAACCAAGCTTCCATATTCTTATCTAGAAAATGGAAATAATAATATACATTTGAAGTTTAAATATACAACATATAAAAATATGATGACATTCAGAGGCATTCACAAATTAGGTTCCTAGCTGCCTTTAACTTAGAAAACTGCAAATTAGTGAGATTAAATCATCTTCCCCAAATTCCACAGCTAGTTAGTGATAAAGTCAACCCACTGGAAGAAAGAGTTTCTTACCTTCCTCCACACTGCACCACTTCTTCATTTCTTTTTCTTCCCAGTGAGAACCCAGAATGTCAAAGGTAACTGCCCTAAACCTTGTACAGACACAGACTTTCTAAATGATGGGATTATTCAGAACTTTATGTACTATTATGGCTCTCTCACATACTTGTATTTCTGTCCCTTACATCTGTTTTGTGTTCTTCATGAAAGCTGAAGAAAGACATGTAGGATCAAATAATATATAATCCAATTCACACTGTGCTGGCACTGCCATTTTTTGGAGATGCTTTATGACATTACTAGAGGTTAAATGCTTTAATATAACAACCTTATAAGCTTGTTTACATCCATGAATATCAAGCCTGCTCTTATGCAATAAATCCATTATGCAAAGAATATATTCCTATAACGCAGTGCTTAGAAACCTCAGCCAAACACCACCCTACCATAGGGATAGAGCAAATGTGTTCATAAGACTAACCTTGACCAAAAGACACTTTTCTGCACTTGAACTTACTACTGTATATCCTCTATACAGCCCTGTCCCCTCCAACAAATAAACACAGGGGCCACCAGAAATGAATACCATTAACTCCTAACTTCCAAACTGACAGAAGTTTGATAGTTACATCTATCCTTTCCTTCTCACCTTCTTACCATTAATGTTGTATCTTGACCTAATGCGCATCCTTCCACCCATGGTCTACGTGTCATAGCCCTTTATTGCCTTATGCCCCCAGCTTGGCCATTTATAGCTTCCTTCTCCAGTATGGCCAACTTCCACTATCTTGAAATATTTTCCTTTCCATCACCTTCTATTAGGTCATCACAGTCCAAAATTGCTATTGCTGTTGTTTGCAATAATATTAGTAGTGATAGCAGTAGCATATAATGGGTATGATGACTTCCAAACCTCTTTTTCTAGCCCAAATCTTTCTCTTGAGCATAAGTTTGGAACTTGGTTTCCACAGCTACCTTAAATTAATCCAGTTCATTTGTGGGTCTGAGCCCCACACCAGGCTCTGTGCTGACAGCTCAGAGACTGGAGCCTGCTTCTGATTCTGTGTCTCCCTCTCTCTCTGCCCCTCCCTGACCTGTGCTCCCTCTCCCTTTCTCTCTCAAAAATAAATAAACATTAAAAAAATTAATCCAGTTCAGAAATTTACTTGTCTCCTCCCCCTCAACACTTTCATTCTTTTCTTCTTATGCTCCTTAGCTAAGTGAATATTATCCAGTTCATCCCTTTGTGTAACATGTAACCTTTGAATTGCTCTTTACCTTTTTCTTTTATTTTCTATATCCAATTAATCAAATTTTTTGACTGTTTACTACATGCCCTTGGAATTTATTTCTATCACCCTTTTAGTTCACCGCATGATCATCTATTACCATGATATCTTCAGCAGTCCTTAATTAGACTCTGTGCCTTCAGTCTTCTTCCTTCTAAAACACATATCTGGTTATGTCACACCCCTACTTAAAATTATCAGTGCTCACAGGTTCAAATCCAAACTACATAACGTGCCCATCTCCCTGTAACTTCTTGGCCCTCTATCTCTTTCTCATTCTTACAATCTTAGTTTAGAAGTCACTTTCTGAAGTCCAATCAGGTTGTCTCTTATAGGCACCTACAGCATTCCAGCCTCTCTATTTGTTCTGTGTCATGGCACATGACACTGAAACTGTTAGTTTACTTGTCTACAGTGCTTTTGGGAAAGCAAGATCCAGAATGAGGGAGCTAGTCTATCTTATTTCCCACCATATTTATCATTTCACTCTGAAACAAGCATAATAAGCTTCTACCACAAAAATTCCTGCTATATTGCCCCATCTCCCAGGGAACCAATTTTGATTATACTGAAACTATCAAGCTATCACTCTACCCATACTCTCCCCTGACTCATTGCTTGCTTTGCCAACACTGTACTCCCTTTACCCATGTCTGGGTCCCCTTGTCATTCTGAACTTATTCTTTCAAACACAAATATTGGCACACAGTTATAAGGCACTGAGATGTGAGAGAAACACACAGGCACTAACTCTCCTCTGAGTTTCCTCTAACACTTCCTCTAACTTTGGCATGTTTTCAGTCCTTAGGGAATCTCTCCCATTTTATCCAGAAGTACTTTCTCTGGTTTTCAATGACCTCTCCTTCATGAAGGATCCTATACTCAAATATTAAGCTTGAACTCTTTTCTGTGTTCTAGGTCTACATCTCCATCCACTTATTGAATATGTTCACTCAGATTTCACCACCACTTCAAACTCAAAATGTCCCAAATAAACCCACATTTCTCTCTCTCTCTACTATGGTCTTCTGACTCCATGTTTTCTGTATGTAAGAAGCCAATATGTTCTTTCTCAGTTTTCTTTAATATTTATTTTTTGTTTCCCCACCTGAGAAATCCCCCTCTTTTATAAACATAGTTTACAAAACTATGCCATTATTTTTGGCTTTTCAGTATCTATCAATACCTGTATTAGTTTGCCTAGGGATGTCATTACAAAGTTCCTCAGACTGGGTGGCTTAAACAATGGAAATTTATTTTCTCAAAATTGTGGAGGCTAGAAATCCTATATTAAGGTGTCAGTGGTGTTGATATCTTTTGAGGCTTCTTTCTCAGCCTTCTCAACATGGCCATGTTTTCCTTGCGTCTTCACATGGTCTTCTCTCCCTGCATATGTGTGTCCTGATCTCTTTTTATAAAGACACCAGTCAAATTGGATTAGGGTCCATTCCCAATGACTTCATTTAACCTTAATTGCCTCTTTAAAGGTTCTTTCTTCCAATTTTGCCACATTCTGAGGTACTGGAGTTCAGAACTTCAACATATGAATTTTGAGGGGACACAATTCAGTCCATAACAGCACTTTTTGTGTATTTGGGGAATTTCCTACGTAATGAATCTTTTCCTACTGCCACTGAAGTCAAATTCTCAGGTTTGTTTCTTTATTTATTTATATTTAAATTCAAGTTAGTTAACATACAATGTTGTCATGGCTTCAGGAGTAGAACCCAGTGACCCATCTCCTACATATAACATGAAGTGCTCATCCCAAGAACTGCCCTCCACACCGGCCATCACCATCACCCATCCAACCCATCCCCCCCATCACCACCCCTTCAGCAACCCCCCCAGTCTGTTCTCTGTATTTAAGAGTCTCTTATGATTTGCCTCCCTATTTTTAGCTTATTTTTCCTTTCCTTCCCCTATGTTCATCCGTTTTGTTTCTTAAATTCCACGCAAGTGAAATCATATGGTATTTGTCTTTCTCTGAGAGTCTATTTAGCATAATGCACTCTAGCTCCATCCACATCATTGAAAATGGCAAGACTTAATTCTTTTTTGATGGCTGAATAATATTCCATTGTATATGTGTGTATATACACTTTTTTGGGCTGTTGCCATAGCTTGGCTATTGTTGATAATGCCTCTATAAACTTCAGGGTGCATGTGTCCCTTCAAATCAGTATTTTTGTATCCTTTGGGTAAATACCTAGTAGAGCAATTGCTGGATCATAGGGAGGTTCTATTTTTAACTCTTTGAGGAATCTCCATACTGTTTTCCAGAGTGGCTGCACCAGTTTGCATTCCCACCAACATTACAAGAGGGCTCCCCTTTCTCCACATCCTTGCCAACATCTGTTGTCTCTTGTATTGTTAATTTTAGTCCTTCTGACAGATGTCGGGTGGTACCTCATTGTGGTTTTGATTTGTATTTCCCTGATGATGAGTGATGTTGAGCATCTTCTCATGTGCCTGTTAGCCATCTGGACATCTTCTTTGGAAAAATGCCCATTCATGTCTTCTGCCCATTTCTTAATTGGATTATTTGGTTTTTGGGTGTTGAGTTTGGTAAGACCTTTATAGATTTTGAATACTAACCTTTTACCTGACACGTCATTTGCAAATATCTTCTTCCATTCTATCAGTTGCCTTTTAGTTTTGTTGATCATTTCCTTTGCTGTGCAGAAGCTTTTTATCTTGATGATGTCCCAATAGTTCATTTTTGCTTATATTTCCCTTGCCTCCGGAGACATGTCAAGTAAGAAGTTGCTGTGGCTGACGTTAAAGGGGTTGCTGCCTGTTTACTCCTGTAGGATTTTGATGGTTTCCTTTCTCACATTTAGGTCTTCCATCCATTTTGATTTTATTTTTGTGTATGGTGTAAGAAAGTGGTTTAGTTTCATTCTTCTGCATGTCACTATCCAGTTTTTCCAGCACCATTTGTTGAAGAGACTGTCTTTTCTCCATTGGATATCCAGACCCTCTTGCATGTGATTTGAGCTCATGGATAACCTGGTGACACAAAGAATGAGGGACTCTGAGCAATACTATCTGAGAAGAACGAGCCAAGTACATCTTGTTTCCAGAGGCAGCAGTATCAAGATTCTAACATTATGTCTTGTGTCCAGCCATGGTATCAGTTGTGTCTCTGCTAGAAAGGGTCTAGGGTACAACTGGAGGCATAACGTCTGCATAAAAAGCCTCTATAGCTAAGGTTTCTGAACCCCTCAGACAATCTATGAGTTACCTTATGTCTTTCCTATATTTCTTTCATCTAAATTGAGTCTGTCTTTATTTTTTGTTTGCAGTTAAGGACTTCAGTCAATATCCTGAATTATGGAATGACTCATATGAAACTTTATCCTGATTGAGCTATCATTGCAAAAGACATTGATCAGACCTACAAATTACTAATATTCACTTTACAAAACTATCTTCCTTTTTCCTGCTTTCATCAATTCTCAAAAAGGCAACTATATTGAGGAGGGCACCTGTTGGGATGAGCACTGGGTGTTGTATGAAAACCAATTTGACAATAAATTTTATATTAAAAAAAGGCAACTATAAGCACCCTAATTTGGGCTTTATCAAATGAACCTTTCTTCCAGTCTTTCTGACTCAACCTCACACATTACTAATAAATCCTGCATATAATCACCAGGTGCATTTGTTTCAAAATCTATCTATTGCCTATAGGATAAAGTTTCAATGCCCCTTGTGTGCCATTTAATTCTTCTAAATCTAACTTAAATGTACTCCATCTTTCATTATAAATCTTCTCTCTCTTTCAAATAAATAAAATGGAGCAATCAAAATTTGTTCAGTACTACAACATTTTGAAAAACTTGTTCATAAACATTGCTTCTGACCATACATGTAACAGTAGGTTTATAATCCCAACTTCCATATGAGGAATCTGAGACTTAACAAATTAATTAAATTGTGTAAGGCTACACATTATAAATGTGTAATTATAAATGATAGGACTATATTTTGAAATCAAGTGTTCCTAGCCTCTTCTTTTACTGTGTGTTTCTACTGTTTCCCATGTATTTTCTAGCCTTTATGCTTTTGCTTACGCTGGGTTATAGCCTGGAGTATTCAACCAATCTCTCTTTTGTCTACCCAAATCTTGTTCATTCTTCACAGCCCAGCCCAAGACCTTCAATTTCAATGAAGTTTCTTGGAAGTCTCCACCTGATTCTTTTTCTGTTTGGAACTATTATGGTATTCACTATCTGTACTCTCTTTTTGATGTTTTAACATATATCATCCCATATTAATCATTTTATATGCATTGCTTTTCTATTTGAGAAAGTCAAATCGTATAGGTATAAAATCGCCATCTTTCTCATGCTCCTAAGTACTGTGCATGCTTTTATGCACAGAAGGAGTATTGCTGCACAAATTGAATAGTCCACATTCTTAGGCCATGAAAACGAGTATTAAAATCATGTTTTACATTAATTTATATCTCCAGATGAAAATATTTCAAATGCTTTGAGTGACTAGGTATCTCATTGATAGTAACTTTTTTAAAAAAGGGAGGAACTTCTCATATATTTTTATCATTTACTTTTAATTTGTAGGGGCAGTATAGTCTGAAAAGCATCTTTGGTAATCCCAATAGGGTAGGGAACAAACCCTAATTCCATTGATAAACTAGGCAATTTTGGTTTAACTAAAAAACAAACAAACAAACAACAACAACAAAAAACCAGCCTGTGATCAAGCAGGGAAAGCAAATATACCACAGTTTACAGCAGATCGTTTTTAAACTTTTTGGAAAACAAATGAGATCATCATATTGCCTCTGCATAATCCACTGAAAGCAATGAATTTACACAGGAATTTGAGGTGGGGGTTTTAAAAGGCATTTAAGGTCAAACAAATATTTTCTGTTTCATGCTAATCTGCAGCACACAACCATATAGAAAAAGTCACCCCGCTTCTGTAATTAGACAGCATACATCAGAAGACATCAGAAATAAGATGTACAGAGATGTATTTGCAAATGACTATATCAAATTTGCTTTTCTTAATTTAAATGACCATATTAAGTAGTCCAACTACTATTTTCATTTGTGTAGAATTCAAGCTCTATTTTATCTTTTGTGTGGGCATAAACTATGAAAGAATGACTATGGTGACTATAATTGTGTGTTTTTATCTTCAGTAATCTGAGCATCCTCTCCATCACTGAGATAAAATTCTAAATTTTTGTTTTGTAACTATCAGCAAAAATTAAAAATTATTTTAAATTTCTACACAAAGCTGATGAAACTAAATATCTTAATTGCACTGAAGCTTACTTTCTATTTTAACTGTACATTATAGCACCCCTTAAAAAGAGAGTCAACAAATCCATTCTAGCTACCCCAGTGATTGCAGGATTGTTGCCTAGAAATGGAGGCTGGGAAATTTCAACAGATTTTCTCCTTTATTTATAATGTAGCCCATGTTCACTTAAATATTTGTCTGGTGTCTTTCTATGTCTAACTGATGTGAGTAGATTGTCTGTGAGAGAATCAAGTCATACATTCTGGAGAGTCTTTGGCCTACAACCAACCATAGTACAACAGGATGATGATGGAAAAGCCAAAATGACTAAATTAATTATTCCCCAATTAGATAATTCTACTATATAGATCTAGTTCAGACACAATCATATAGGGATCTAAATAAATGCTCTTAGAGTATTGATCACTCAAGTTATATTTTTCATGCTTATGTTCAGTCACAGGACTGGACTAATATAAGTTGAAAGAGCTGCAAACATATGTGCAGACAACCAGGTTAGGTCATTAGGAACTGCCCCTCACAGTTTATGTTGGAGAAAAGTTGAATCAGAATTCCGGCACATTCTCCATCATTCTTTTTTTTTTCACATTCTTATTTTTATTTCTCTTATCTTATTTATCAAAATTTATCCACCATTCTTTTTCTTCAAACTGGACATACAAAATCCAGAATCAAACAGAAGCAAAACAAGAGGAAAGATGAGGGAGTTAAGGTTTGAAGACATGTATAAAATGTCTAAGTATTCTGTCCACCAGGCGCACCTTAAAGGTCCAGAGTTACATGTAGTAATTTCTCATGTTAGAAAGACTGGGCCCTGTAGCTATTCCCTTATGCAACAAAAATCAATTGAGGGCTACTGTGTGCCAGGCACTGTTCTAGGCACTGAGATTTCAGTGTTGTAGCCATAAACAGCAGATGAGTGGTTACAGCCCAGGAGAAGAAGCATTCCATGAGCAAATTATTTCACAAATTGCCAATCAACAATATTTATGCTAAGTGCTTCAACGGATAAAGAAAAAGTTTTACATAGCTATAGACTGATTACATTTAGACAGTAAAAAAACTATTTTACAAGCAGGTAATGTTTAAGATGATGTCTGACAAATAATTGCAATTTAGCTAGAAAGAGGTATGTATTTGTATTTAAGGTCAGTTTATTGTTTTATTTTAAACATGAGAGGACCTTAAATACATCTAAAAGCTGTTGGAAAAGACGTAGTAAACACAAGAGGTTAAAGATAAGAGAAAGAGAAGGGCGTGGTGGGTAGTTTAAGTTTCCTGTGGGAAGTGGAGGGACTGACCTTAGGTAGAAGAGACAGCACCTCTGCTAGTTTATGACAAATAGTTTCAGGATTTGAACTCCGATGTAGTATTTTGCTTCACATGTTAATCACTTGATAGGATTTTAAATTATTTTAAAATATCATCTTTCATGCTTTACATACAAGAATCCATCTACCAATACCTATGATATTGATCCTGATGCAAAATTTTAAATATATTCTTCTTCAAATTATTCTTTCATACCAAACACACTGGCAGAAGTTTATGAAAGTACCAACTATTTTAAGTTTATTTATTTATTTTTGAGAAATAAAGCACAAGTGAGGGAGAAGCAGAGAGAGACGGGAGACAGAGAATCCCAGGCAGGCTCCGCATCGTCAGCATGGAGCCCAATGCAAGGCTGGAACCCAAGAACCATGAGATCATGACCTGAGCTGAAGTTGGAAGCTTACCCAGCTGAGCTACCCAGGCACCCCTAAAGGCACCAATTTTTTTACACATAATCAGTATCCCACTCAGTCTCTCTGCTAATATTACAAGCCTTACCCTTGACTATGGGCTTCTATCATTTGCATGAGCTGCAACTACTCTAATTTCCTCATGTCAACTACTCTTATTTCCCCTTTTTCAGCTTTGAGGTGTAACTGATACATTTTTTAAATGCACACATTTAATGCATACATCTTGATGAGTTTGGACATATGCATACACCCTAACCAGGGGTCTATACATCACCTCCAAAAATCCCCTTCTGTTCTTGTGTAGGTTTTGTTTTGTTGTTTTGTTTTGCTTTTAAGAACACTTAACATGTGTTCTCATGAGATCTATCCTCATAACAGATTTTAAAGTGCCCAGTACCGTATCTACTTTTTTTAGGGGTGTCTTTGTAGCGTTTTTTTTTTATTTTTGGTTCCCTTTGTTGACATTTACACAGCCATGTTTCATTCATATTTGCACATATAGCTAATCCAACCACCATAAATCAAACTTCTCTCCTTAATACCATTCTAAGAAACACTTTTTGATGCATAGCCCAAGACCCATTTTATTCATAAAGCCTGGGTACTACAGCTCATGCTGCAGTTCCTTCTTGTGAGTTATTTAACACTTCATATTCTGTTCAGAAAACTAAATTTAACTATGAACTGTCTTATGTGGTTCACTATTTCTGTCGTGCAAGCAAATGTCATCTCTAAAATAATTTAATTTGTTCTTCCTTTTTTTTTTATAGCTTTGATTTTTTTTTCCCAAATGCCTAGCACAATCTGGGGCACAAAATAGATGCTAAATAGATACAATTTGTTTCAACTTTGTGATATTCCACCATTGCTGATGGACTAGTAAAAATCCTGGATGTTATTGCTGCTGCCTAGATATTCAATGAGATTTATGAGTGAAGTTAATAAAACCTCTCAAGGAAATGAGGGCAAATTTTGTTGTGGGGCTAAGTTTCTAAGTTACACAATCATACTGAGGTTGACCCTCACTGGGAAGGTCTTTAGGTTGTCTGCATGTGATTTGAAGTCACATTTAATGCCACTATGGTCGCATCCTCCTCAAGCACAGACTGGATTTATAGATTTGTTTTCATCTTTTATCAGAGCATTGTTTTATATCACACTGCTGAAATGGCAGAATGGTAATGGTTTTCTCTTCTGTATAGTTAATGGAAAATTTTTACTGCTTTTAGATTCCTTATATAACTACATTTTATTCAGGCCTAAGTCCATTTGACTGTCCCTAGTCTGAAAAATGATCTGTAATCTCTTGTGAGTCTTTGTGTGGGAGCATTTCTAGATGACTGACTCAGGATCTTTACAATGATTCCCATAGCATATTAAGTCATAAGAGGTTTGCCAAGAGTTTGAAGTATAGCAGAACAAGAGTTGCTATTGTTCTTTGTTGCATCCTTATCTAAGGTAAGGAATATGTATATAACCAATCTGAACTTACTGCACAATGTATTTCACTTTATTTTAATTTTAAAAAAATGGATCCATACAATATAATCATGTCTAATACAGCCTGCCACAAATTCAGGAATTCCCCTCAGAAAGTCAGTGATTTCCTATGACAACCGAAGCTACTGTTCAATAATACTTTCAACTGAAGTGTTTTTGTGAAATGGGTTAATATCACATAATCATCATTGGCAAACCTGTATTCTGAACCCATAATATTAGCTTGAACTAAGAATTTTGAAATGCCCCTGTTCTTAGTAATTACAGTCTGCTCATGGAATAAAGTCCTTGAAGTCTTTGTTTCTATTAGTCCTTCTGCTAAACAAAATGCCATCCAAATGAGAAAAAGGCTTAATGTGGATACAGCACAGCTAGTAGCATCATCTACTAGGATCTTTGAATAACAGAGTAATCCACAGAAAGCACCACAATTTGAGTCCCTGGCTTCCTTTTCGAAAATGATAGTGACTGTTCCTTGGTATTTACCCAAAGGAGTTGAAAACCCATGTCCACAAAAAAACCTACACACAGATGTTTATACCAGGTTTACTCATAATCTCCAAAACTTGAAAGCAACCAAGACATCTTTCAGAAAATGAATAGGTAAATAAAGTGTGGCACATGCAAACAATGGAATATTATTCAGCACTGAATAATAGGAAGTGAGCTATATGACAACTCATGAAAATACATGGAGGCAACTTAAAAGTATGTCACTAAGTGAAAAAGTAAATCTTCAAAGACTACATACTTTAGGATTCCAACTATATGACATTCTGGAAAAGGAAAAATTATGAAGGCAATAAAAAATCAGTGGTTGCCAGTAGTTAGTGGGAAGAGGGATGTACAGGTGGAGCACAGAGGACTTTTCAGGCAATGGAAACATTTGGTCTGAGAATATAATGGTAGAAATATGTCATTATACATTTGTCCAAATCCATACAATGTACAACACCAAGAATGAACTCTGAAGTAAATTGTGGACTTTGGGTGATAATGATGTGTCAACATACGTTCATCAATTGCAACAAATGTACTGTTCCAGTGGGATGTTAGTAATGGGAGAAGCTATGCATATGTGAGGATAGGGAATATTTGAGAACTCTCTGTGCCTTCCTCTCAATTTTGATAAGAACCAAAAACTCCTCTAAAAAATAAAATAAAAAAATTTTTTTTAAAAAAGTGATTCTGAAATCCTAAGCTGCTTCTCTATTGTGTGTGTTAACAAGCTCTCACAAACATGACTCAATTTCTACCTGGCCTTCTTAAACATCTAAGTAAGAAAGACTTACATGATTCCTCCCCAAGCCCTCAAAAAGGAGCTTAATAAAAAAGAAATAACAGTTGTAATTTTCAGAAGGATAAATTTACATAATTTTCAAGGAGATTTTGTTGGAGCTATGAGCACCAATAACCAAAAAGATGCCTTTTATGGAGTCTTACAGTATCAAATTTCAAATTCACTTTTGTGTTTTCTTGTAAAGTATGAAAACAAAATCAACTTTTAAGCCAATTATAAGAAATAAAAATAATTGTTGGGATCAACAACAGAAATAAAAACGTATATTTTTATGCTGGCGAGGATGTGGAGAAACAGAAACCCTCTTGCACTGCTGGTGGGAATGCAAACTGGTGCAGCCACTCTGTTAAACAGTATGGAGATTCCTCAAAAAATTAAAAATAGAACTACCCTATGACCCAGCAATAGCACTGCTAGGAATTTACCCAACGGACACAGAAGTGCTGATGCATAGGGGCACACGGACCCCAATGTTTATAGCAGTGCTTTCAATAATAGCCAAATTATGGCAAGAGCCTAAATGTTCATCAACTGATGAAGGGACAAAAAAGATGTGGTTTATATATACAATGGAATATTACTTGGCAATGAGAAAGAATGAAATCCTGTCATTTGCAGCAATATGGATGGAACTGGAGGGTATTATGCTAAGTGAAATAAGTCAGGCAGAGAAAGACAGATACCATATGTTTTCACTCGTATGTGGATCTTGAGAAACTTAACAGAAGGCCATGGGGGTAGGAAAGGGAGAAAAAAGTTACAAACAGAGAGGGAGGGAGGCAAATCATAAGAGACTCTTAAATACAAAGAGCAAACTGAGGGTTGACGGGGAGGTGAGAGAGAGAGGAAAGTGGGTGACGGGCACTGAGGAGGGCACTTGGGATGAGCACTGGGTGTTGTATGGAAGACAATTTAACAATAAATTATATTTTTTAAAAAATGTATATTCTTTGATGTTTCTTAAGCTCAATTATAGAAAATTCAGTGAAGAAAAAGAGTATTCATCCTAAGCCAACAAAAAGAAATATTCTAATAAATATAACCAGAATATGTCTTATACTGGTCAGCAGCAAAAATGTATTTACTAAGAACTATTATGCTTTTGTTATTTGCAAGTAACTATTCTATGATAATGTTAGTACTTCAAAGAAAAATTTAACAAAGATTCTATAGACCAGAACCATAGTATCACAAAATGTTTTTTTCAAACTTCCTGATAAAGTCCTTCTTAAAGAAGGAAAACGTAAAAGAATGCCCTATGTGGCATTTTGTTTTCCTCCCTTAGTAATGACCAATATTATCTCCAAAATCGTTTTGGAGCCAGTGTTTTTATAGTGGTAGGTCTATACTTCTATGTGTGTGTTCTATTGATGTGTAGTCTCTGGTGTGAATGGGAATAGTGAAATGGCAGTCCTTGACACTCTGTTTCATTAACCTTGCGGAATGCCATGCCATGCTCAGATGGACTGTTTAAAAACTGCTGTTTGATGATGTTGATGATGATGATAATGATGATGATGATGACAATGGCCACTGGTAGGTTAGTTGGGGACCTTCTGCTGTCCCCTGAATATGATTTCCTCCAGTTGGTCAATAATTTGCCTTGCCCTACTAATGGTAAAGGGCAATTAAAGCATATACTAAGGATTTTAGCACCTTTTTAAAAATATTAGTAATCACAAAGCTGGTAAGTTAAATTGTAAGTAAGGCTAGAGAAGCTCACCTAGGCTGGTATTTACCAAAAAAGGAGGGGATTTGTAGTCAGGAAATTATTTTTTTAGAAAACAAAGTTAGCATTTTTAATAGAACATTTTTAAAAATATATAAAGTAAAAATGCATCTTTACTCCTCAAGACCTCTCCTCAATTATTTTTCCCCTTTCAGATGCTTTTTCCATAAACAGAGTAATTAATAAGTATTCCTGCAAACATTTTTTTGCACACTTCTGTACACTTCAATTGCGTGGTTGCTTGTGTAAACTCTAGTTTGTAGTCACATATTTTACTCCATTAGGAGGAGGTGTAGATATTCTTGAGCTATCAGGTTTTTGTTTTTAAATGTTTTGAATTATCTCTAGGCATAAAATGGCTTACTAGAGAGACTGACTCTCACATCTTCCTTCTAATCCCTCATCCTACCAAAGACCCTACCAACTCACAGCACCAGTCCCGCTGCTTATACCTGAAATTAGGGAACGAGCCTTCCTGGTTATCAAATACCAACTCTTGTCAGTTTACAATGTTTCTATCAATAAAAGTCTTGCTGCTGGAGCATTCAGTCAAGGCAGTTTGACTCTCAGCAAGAAGGAACAGCAATCTATGGGGAGCAATTGAATCATTCATAAAATGCCCAGGCGCAGCTGAAACCTGCTGTTTCACAGCCCCAGGGAGGCTCAATCCAATGCTGGTTCTGAAATAATTTAGAGGCCAGACTGGAACAAGGGCACATCAGCACTTGGCTCATCAGCCAATAGAAATAATTAAAATAAAACTATTAAAGTATTGGGAAAGGCTTTACTTTTCTTCCTTTCAAAGTTGTGTTTTATTAGTGTAGGCTAGTTCTGAAACATGTGTATGCAAAACTGTCCTTTTTTTCTCTGTCTTTATTAGAGATTCCATTTGTTTTACAAGTACAAACCTGAAAGATGGGAGTTTTGTTCTTTGCACCATGTATTGAGGTCTCTGATATTTCATCATCCTTACTTAAAAGGAAATATTGGTTGAATTTTTTCAGTCCATCATCAGAATGTCAGGTGTTTAACACTAAATAAATGGCAATAAGAGGTGACATGAGCCCAACTCTGAGCACCTACACCTGAAATGGACTGATTTGAGTTCCATGACTTGCTGGAGGGTCCGGAGACCTCAGAGGGGTGGTATTTGTCTTAAGAGTTAGCCATAGATCAGACAGAAAAGAGGAAACATACTAGTGAATACCACATCATGATGTGATGTAGACTTTTTTCATTATAATCAGAAGCAAAAATGTTTGATTTTATTTCCGACATTTTGGACAACAGGAACAGAATTTATGATTATGCCAAAAAATAAAATGAATATTCCACTGAAAGAAGCTGTGGACTGATCATGCATTTTTACCATAGGGAAAAAAAATCAGTAATGAATTTGTAACTTCAATGAATAATGAAGTAGTTATAAGTTAATAAGTATAGGAAACAAAGATTTAAAGCAATAATGAATGCCAGATTGAATAAAGGGTTAAAAAATAATCCTCAGATTTTAAAACCTTACAAAAGAAGCTGAGATATTCAGAATTATGATCACCAATATCTGGGGAATACTATTTCTACATAGATAATTCTCTCCAGTTTGAGTGAGCTAATTTTAGGAAAATAGCAAAAAATAAAAATGTAAATGCTGAAAGAAAAACAATAAAATAATTTATCAATAAAATTATCCAAAAATGTTAATTTGAGCTACTAACTTTATAAAGGCAAGTCCATAAAGTGATTCATTATCAATAAACCTTAGAATATTAGAATAAAACTGGGAGGTTAGAGACCAATTTCTCCCACACCTGAAGCACTAGAAAACATGGACTTAGCCTTCAAAATAGTAATTTGGGTCTCACTTTCATTCATCCATTCATTCATTCCACATTCACAAATTGCCTAACATGTGCTGGGCACTGCACTGGAAACCGAGAAGATACATGATAAGAATGCAACCCCAGTTCTTCAGGATTGACAATGTGAAGGGAAAATGGTCCTGTAAATTAATGACTACAGAAATCTGTTAAATCTTACAATAGAGGTAGGCATGTAATAAAGTTCTCTGGTCTTTCTGAAAAGATTAAAAAATGACTAAGCATTCAAAATCTCGAAGGTTGAGTTGGAATCTGCCTAATGAACAAAAGCTGAATAGGGAGAGCTTTCTAAAAAGTGGACACAGCGGGTACAAAGACATGACACCAAGTGAAAAAAAAATTAAAAGTACCATGAATTTCAGAAACTGTACATGGGTCTTAAATGTCAAATGCAGGACATCTGTCTTAACTATAGTCTGAAAGAATAAGCAGATCTGGAGGGATTTGCATATCATTCCAAGGTGTTTAGATTTCATGCAAATACAATGAAGAGCCAGGTCAGGGTTTCAGTAAGAAGGTGTGGGATTAGATTTATGTTTTAGAGATTAACCCCTTGGTATGAATGGCTAAATGAAAGTCCAATAGTCAGAGTTTGCTTTAAGAAACTCTCTTGCAATTACTGACTGTGTGCACAAAGCATGGTTACGATAAAATCTCCTTCAGGACTGGCTTCACGTAGAAATGAAACAACAAATTTACCCACAGTATTATAGACTGCTCGAGATGGATGAGATCTTAAAGACCATATATCCTACCCCAATTATTCTATTACTAATTTATTCTTCTATCAGTTCTCACATATTTACTGAGCATCTACAATGTGCTAGACAAACTCTGTTTTAATGAAACATAAAGTCTACACTCTCTAGACAATAATAAGACAATCATGAAAATAAATTTTACATTTATAAATAGTGATAGTTGCTGGTAGTAACATGATTCCATGAACAAGTTATTCAGGAACCCCAAATAGATGGTGGACTTGAAAAAGTCTATTTGAGAAAGTGATTATGAATTAAGACCTGAAGAATGATTTAGGACATGGTTAGATAAAATGGAAAGAAGAGAAATAATTTGCAGAGTCAATGAGGCAGACAAGATCTTGAATATTCCAAGAAAGCAAGAAGCCAGTATTTTGGGGGATGGGTGAGTAAGCAAAATGGTGGCAAGAAAGGCATTGGAGAGTTTGATGGCAGTGATGAAGAGAATTGTAACAGGGTGAAGAAATACAGTCAAGGAAAATCTGTTGGTGTAAGTTCAAAGCTCAACCCAGGTCTCCTCATGATTCCTAGTCAAAGTTCTTTCTTTAGAGCCTAGAAACAAGAAGATGGGAAATATATACATATAATTTTCCTATAATTCAGTATCTTTTCATGTCCTCTACTTTGGAAAAAAACCTTGCTTCTAGTATTCTGCATTACATTTTTTTTGGTACATTTTTTTCTTAAAAAGTGTATTACACAATCTGATGGTGAGCTGTAACAACAACTCCATCTACTCTGGCTGGCTATATCATTTCCCAGAGCTTTCTAGTAAGAATTCAAATAAAGAAGCATTGAAGACTATGATCTAAATATCAGAGGCTCATCAGGATTATTTTGAATGGGAAAAAAAAAAACAAAATATGAGTGACTAATAAGTTATTCATGAATTCAAACTACCTAGAATAATTAAAATACCAACTTTCAGCTAATAAGCCATTAACCGCAATTTTACTATTTTTTAATGATCTGATTCACAGTGTTGCAGGAAGTTTCACTTAATATATGTATATGATTATGTAGATCAATGTTTACATTTTTGCATTCTTATAGACATGCAGTGAAAATAAAGTACATAAATAAATTGCTCCCTGGTTACCAGAAAATGTTTATATGTATGAACAATATATGGCTTGTAATAACATAGATAAAGGTTTGGGGGAAATGAATAGGCCAAATGATCCTTATTCCCAATGTTCTTCTTGATTATTTGTTGGGTGTGATAGAATTAATATTCCAAATATCCTTCTCTTGATGATGAATTTCCCAAGCTTCTTTCTTCTCAAATAAGTACAGTATGGTAAAAAGCGGTAAGTTTCTATTATGTGGAGAGAAATGTGTGATTTTTGTTCAGACAGCTTTTTACTCAAGTTACTCAGAGAAGGAATTTATTTTTCACCACTTCAAGCTTGTCATTTATTTAGTCCTCAGTGGGGAATAGTGTCTTTGCTTTGGTGGAACTGAGCAATTTGTAGAGGAAAGGATAAAGTCCCTATAGTAAGTTCTGAGGCCAATCTCTTATAGATCTCTGGCACATGCAATGATTGATTACCTCCAAAAATGAATACACTCAGTTTGTAATCCTTATGTCTAAGTAAGCTTAATTTTTATATCTGTCATTACCCTTTTTCTTCTGAAATGATGTTAATTCTATTACTGAAGAATATAAATTCTGATGGCCAGCACTGTATGCTTTCCAGTACTGATAGCATGTACACATTTCTTCATGTTTCTGAACTTTGGATTTGGGTCATTTAATAAAAAGTAAATTAAATTTAGGCACTTTGATTGTATCTTATATCTGTGGTCATAAATATCGCATATTCTATATACCTACGAATAGAATAGAAATATTCTAATGTTGAGCTTTTGAGACATGTTTTCTACTCAACAAATATTTGGAACCCAAATATTGAATATTAAATCAATATTCTTTTCTTCAGATATGGGATAGGGTGGAAGGAAGGAAGGAAGGAAGGAAGGAAGGAAGGAAGGAAGGAAGAAAAGATATATTTTTAGCACCACCACTGACATATACAGATAAGATGGATAGTTGATACCTATATTATATAAGATGAGATATTATATAGCAAGAAAAATAATATTCTAAGCATGGGATACTTGTGGCTACCACATGAATTCAAAAGTGGCTCTATCATTTATCAGTTGTCTCAAGGCTGTTATTTACACACTTGGAGACTCAGTTTACCTATCTTGTAGGATATGTGGATTAATGAACTACTGTGCATATATAAATGCCAGCATCAATAAAAATCCTTTCTCCTCTCTCCTTACTTTACCAGCAAATGAAGAAAGATGAAGAAAAAAGGAGAATGTAATAAAAAGTAAGAAAAATATAAGGTTTTAGAATCAGAGAAATGGAAACGAAAGTCAAAGAGAGAAATCAGAATTTAAAAGGAAGGTGCAGCACAAGAGTTGCACTGTGTGGTAAACAGTGGAATACCACCACGGTTTTCTTAGGAAAAATTTCTCCAAAATGTTTGGATTTCTCCAAATGCATGAATTGTCTTTCCCAGCCACATTGAGGGTAGTTGGACATAGATGTACTCACAGTACAGTAACAACTGGAACAACTCAGAATTTTGGGTCCATTCACATGGATGCTTCATCAAAGAAACTGCTGTTTCTGGTTTCTAGTAACAGATTCATTATATTAACTAATGGGTCTTATTGACCATGACAACCATAGAATCCTCAGAGCTTTTAGCCATGTTTTTCGCAGAAATTCAAATGATATCCTAAACTCAGGAGAACTGATTAAGCTCAATGATGTAAGGAGAAAGGAAAACATATTTTCTGGATTAATATACTTTGAGACTCTTAAATCAATACCTAAGAATCTTCTAAACCTAGTCTGTATGTAAGCAATCAGTCCACAAACTCTTAAAAATAAAAAGTAAGCCACTATGTGATCCTGTGATGAAAAATAACTTCAAACAATTTTAATTTCTCACAATAGGGGAAGGCATCCCATTTTTCACTACTGGGAATTAGAGCCATCAATATTTTTCTCTAAGGGACAAGTTAATGGACAAAAAATGACCTTTAATTCAAATTCAGGAAATAATTGATGTAAGGAAACTTGCTTTCAATTTGACCACCCCAAGGGCAGGATTTAAATATCCATTTGCCTCAAATCAGTAGTCACCCAGATAGTAATTATCCAGGTACAATCTGTTTCCATTACCCTTTGCTAGAACTCAATTCTTCCATCTCTTTTTGTACTTTAAATTTTTAAGAAACTTGGCTTGTAAACTGAAGCAATAGTATTTGGCCTTTTTTTTTTTTTTTTTAAAGGATCCCATCATTAATGAGTCAGTGACAATTAAAGTAATAACAGTTGATACCAAAAACAACAAAAAACAAATACAGGCTTTAAATTAGAAGAAAGTACTCATTGATAAGATAGTCATTCAGATGATCTAGAATATGCATATATTATCATTATATTATTAAAATTAAATTATTCTAGAGGATTTCCAGATTTGGTAATTATATCTACATCTTGTTTCATGATATCCATTTGATAAACACTGGCCCAATGTATTCAATATCCCAGGTAGATGTACTACATTCTAAGAAGAAATTTCTTAAATGGCAAAGATTTTAAGTGGCGCCTTGGTGGCTCAGTCAGTTAAGCATCTGACTCTTGATTTTGGCCCAGGTTATGTTCTCAGGTTTATGGGTTTGAGCCCCATGTTGGGTCTGCGCTGACAGAATGGAGCCTGCTTGGGATTCCCGCTCTCACTCTCTCTCTGCCCCTCCCCGTCTTGTGCAAGCTTCCAGGCCCTCAGTTGCTAGTGAATGCTCTCTCAAAATAAATAAATATAACTATACACACACACACACACACACACACACACACACACAAACACACATACTTTAAAGAAAAGATTTTAAATCAAAAAAAAATTTGTCTCAACAGTTGAATTACAGACAGATGGTGAGAAAAGTATTTGAGGCCTACAAGCTTTCTCAAAACTTTCTAAATCTTATCCTAGAGGCAGCCATTGACTTATTTTCTTCCCATGAGAAATGGTCTGAGAATAGGTGCCTCCATATGTAAGAGTTTTTAGACAAAATTCTTGAAATAAATATAAATATAGTGTCCCATTTTTAATACCTCACTTAATCTTAATTATCATGTCCAAAAATGTAATCTCTCTCATATCTCTGTTCAAAGACATTCCATTTTCTTTTGAAAAGAAATCTGGTATCTATGGTTTTGTGATGTACTAGGGATTTTGTCCATCCAATTCAAAATTCATTTTCAAATAAGGGAAATAAGACTACTACCTGAAACTTTAAAAAAATCAACACCAAATGGATTAAAACATCTATGTGTAAAGCCACACTAAGTTTTAGAAGTTCTCCTTGGAATTAGCAAAATTTGAGTTATGAGTCAATGAGAAGGTAAGCTATCAGAAACCTAAGCATGTGAGATAAAGATGGATAGATTAGATAGATAGATAGATAGATAGATAGATAAAAACAGTATTGCCGGTGTCCACCCAAATTCCTCACTGCCCAAGGACTTGACTCAATTCATCAGTTTATCATGTATATATTTCAGATATGAATGTTCTATGTTAATTTACCAGATGCCATCAACACTCATTGAATTACTAATTCTTTCTGTTCTAATGACTCAGTAATCACCAGCAATTTTGTGATTACAGTGTGGCTTCTTAAGATACATGTCTGCAAAGAATGAAAGTATTAGCCACAGGATGTAAGGGTTCAGGATCTTGGCCAGGTTACATATTGTAAATGAAATCAGTTGATATTCTGGTTTTACACATCAACATGTATGGATTCAGTTAACATGAGAAACAATCATTCTCATTACTCCAGAAAAATAGGTTTTTGACCTACGAAACTGAGAGTTAGATTAAGGTGTAAGTAAATTCATCAGGGCAGAAGCACCCTGAGGTCTCCTCAGGACAGCTGCTCACATTCCGATCCTGGAACACTTCCTTAAAATTCTGCCTCATACAGGCTTAAAGGTGAGAGGATTGGTAGGAAAAGAGCACAGTCCAAGTAGTCTGACACTAGGGGTAATGTCAACAAGGGAGAGGAAGGGAACTAGAGAAGGAAGATCCTAAGGCAAGGTTTGATATAGTGGAAAGAAAACGGACTGTGAGTAACCTTGTTCATTGCCCAGTTGTTCTGAGCCTGATCTCTTAACTATAAAGTAAGAATAATAATGTCTAGTTCACAGGCTTGGGGTTTTTTGGAGGGGGGAGGTAAAGGGAGGGAAATTAAATGAAATTTCAGAGCCTGAGGTAGGTGGTTTAATACATAATTTGCTTTTTCCTCTTATCGTAATTCTATTTATGTGTACTCATATTAGAGCAGCCTGCCCTAGTCCTACAGAGAATTTGAAAAAGGGAATTCTAGCCCCCATCTAGTCATTTCCTGCTAAAGTACTTTTTTGTTCCCATATCTTCCTTCCACCATGAATGGAGGAAAGCAAAATGGATATAATAATATGTTCTCAGGTGTTGGACCCTCCCTTTATTATTAATGAATGTTTCATGGAATCAAAGGACCTTTGAAATCTTTTTGTCTAACCTGTCACTCATCTTGATCATCAGGCTTAATCCAGTGATAGTATAGTCGGTTCACCATTTTACAAGTCATTTAAAAAGACTCAGCTGGGAGAGAGCACTGCTTAGCCCCAGACTATGAACGGCTACTTCGGAAATCCAAGCATTTCAGAAAGGACACATCAACCCAGACATCCCACTCTTATAGCAAACTCCCACATAGCACTTTACCCAGTTTTCCCAAAGATTCCCAGAAATACAAGCATTGCTAGAGATACTAAAAGGCTTTTGACCTTTTAGTTCTAATCTTTGGTTTCATCAGCCTCTTCCAGGGGGGAAAAAGTATTCTTTAATTCTATACCATTTAATTTTTGGACATCTGTTTTGCAGTTTTAGCTGTATTTATGATAGATCATTTTATTGGTATTACATTTTGTTTCTATTACACTGTAACAATTTCACATATAAGGGAAGTGGCATACCAGGTCATAATTTATCAAGGAAAGGGGTAAAAGAAAATGTCAAATAAGAGCAGTAAGTGTGTGATGAACTCTACTGTGTAGAGTATAAGTAACTGGAGGAAATCAGGTTTAAAGTTATAATTTAAGTTACAGTCTAGTGACTCTAGCCAGACAAAATTTTAAAACATGTTGTGGCAATAGTGAATACAAATTCAAAAGAGGACTAGCTCCTAAAATTCCTACAAAGAACTATGAGTCAAGCCTTAAAGGGATTTCTATATTAAGGTCCCAGTTATGAAACTGTGCTATGTCTCCACGTAGCAGGGTGAACTCTCTCTCATGTGGCTTAACTGGGGAAACAGCTGCATTATTTCATAATGATCAGCATTAGTGCACTGCTTACTATATGCCTGGTCCTCTTGTAGGCTCTTTACTACATCAACTCATGTGCTACACAATAGCCAAATGAGGCAGATGTTATTATTTTTGCCATTTTACCATTGTGGATACAAAAGTACAGAATATTAAGTGCCATGCCCAAATATACTCAGCTCAGAAATGGTAAAACTGAAACTTAAATCTAAGAAATTGGACTCTAGAGCTGAATTCCTCACCAAGTTACTCTATTGCTTTTCTTTTAAATGTAAGCATTCTTGCTATCACATTATATATATATGTGTGTGTGTATATGTATATATATAAGTATATATATATATATATAAACTTATATATATATATATATATATATATATATATATATATAAGTTTCAGATGCTGGGGGAAGATACACTTTCTGTAAAATCGTATGGTAAAAATAACATTGGCTCTGGGGAAAAACAGGGTTGGAGCAGATCACTGAAAAAGTACTATATCCAGAATATCAAAGCCAATGTCAATCCTCATAAAAACACAAATACTTCTAAAATATGCTGTCATTGGCATCTAGTATCACAGTTAGTTCTATGCAACATGAACTCTGGCACTTAGATATTTTCCTTCGAGATGTATTTCTTGGTGGGCATTTGTTTTAATAGACAGATGGTCATCAAAATCAAAAATCTTATCCAGACTGGCCTGTTGTTTGTAATCCATTGTTTTAATAAGGGAGGAAATGTCAGCACTATGCCCTTCACATGCACTTGAATTTCACAGCAGCTTAACGTCGTGGTGGGCAAGATTGCCTTGCACTTAAAGAAGGCACTTTTGTAGAGTTTCTGATTTTTCATAAGGATTTTACACATTGCTAAAGCATTTAATTGTGACAGAGCTCAGCCCAATCACTTTAAAAAAATTAACACCATGAGAAAAATCATGTATAAATCAACACCTCTTTCAGATTATACCAACATCACTCCCCTACTTACCAATCACGTAAAGAGTAATCACTGCTTAGAAACACAGATCATAGAAGAATAGATACGATTGTGCCTAGTTGTGATTAATTCATAACTCTACATATAAAAATGGTCAGAGTACTAGAACAGAGTCACATATACTCATAATTAAAACTATCCTGATCATAATGTCCTTCTTTTTTTTTCCCAAAAAATATTTATTGAGCACTGACCATGTATGAGGCACTGTACTGAGAACTAGGGATACAGTGTAGCACAAAATGGACCCAAACACTCCTGCCATGGAAAAAAGAATCTCAGTTTTTTCAGAATATATGTACAAATCCTATTTTGACTCCAAGCTATCATGATTTAACAGGCAAGTGTGAATTTTGTTTTGTTGTACTAATGGATGAACTAACTTCTCATATTCTGGGTTTTGCTCCGAGTCAATGACAGACCTCCCACATCACACATCTACATGTATCTAAAAACACAGAAAACAGATGATCTCAATCTAAATATGCATTCCTCGACCTACTAGTTGGTTTTTTTTTTAATATTATAGTGAAACACCTCATCCATCTGACATAATATGCAAACACGGTGTTCTGAGTGACTTAATTGTCCTAGAAACTGAAACACATTCCAAATTTGAAAATCCTATTTTGAACAAAGAATGGTAATACACTGCTCTGATTTCTTAAATGAAATGCAGCACCCAAAATGTAACTCTGTTTTGATCAAACTAAGGAACCTAAGTCTATCAATGCCATTCCCAATTTCCTCACTATGCCAGCCTCTGCAAGCTGATTTCAGAGACTGTGAATGCTCATAATAATAGTGTATGGAAGGGTGCTTGTGTGGCTCAGTCACTTGAGCTCAGGTTATGATCTCACACTTGGTGAGCCCCCCGCGTCGGGCTCTGTGCCGACAGCTCAGAGCCTGGAGCCTGCTTCGGATTGTGTCTCCTTCCCTCTCTGCCCCCCCCCCCCAACTCTGTCTCTCGATCTCTTTCAAAAAATAAACAAACATTAAAAAAATAAAAAACAATAATAGTATATGAAATAACTGTCACTTGCTATGGTGGACTTATTACCTGGGCCAGCTCAGGTCTTTCAATACATCGACACCAAGACGGCATTAGACATGCTGAAGGGGTTAGTGGGTCAAGTCACCTCTGAAGGACAAAAGAGGGAGGAGCAGAAATAGATGGGAAGAGCTTTCAGGTAGTGAAGCAGGTCTGACACCTGTGGAACAAAATATACAGGGAAGGATTGAGTAGAAAGAGCCTCACACCACAGCATAGGACTGAGAATATCTCAACTAGGCCAAAGGGGAGTTCTTGCCTATTAGAAGAGCCCAGAATTGGAGAAGGCCCCACTCTAGCAATTCTGCCATGCTCAGCCATCGGCTGGTATCAGCCTGGGGAAACAATGGCTTCCATACGCAGGCTGTCAGTCAACTACACTCCCCAACTGCTCCTCTTGAGCAGTGCTCCTCCATTACCACCATGCCAAACGAATTTTTGGAAGAATTAACTATTCCTTCCTAGGGCTCCATGAGAACAAAGGGAGAGGTGGAGCACCCATCACTTGGAAAAGTATTTCTAATTCCATTTCTGGAAGGTAGCAGGAACTGGCACAGTTTCAGTAACTCTGTCCATTAACATTAATAGTGTAGCCAGCTCTCCTGTGGGTCCAAAGGCAAAGGAAATCATCCTGTGAGGCAACCAGGTGACACCAACACTAATTGCTACCTGTTCTTATTGGAAAGCGTCACTGTTCTCAAGATGGCAACTACCGCGTATACACTCATTCATCAATCAGACTAAAGTCGTTTATTGTCACCAATTACATTCTTACATTTGTGGCATGAAGAAAGTAAAGGAAGCTGCTGGAATCAAATCTGAATAACACTGATACTTAAAAGATGGACAGCAGCCATCTCACCTTATGTTCCTTACCCATAATGGTTCCCAGTATGATCTTTCTACCTCCACATTATCCTTCATGACATCATTGTATATGCTCTCTGATTTTATGTGTAAAACAGAACTTGTCATCTTCTATCTGCCCATAGTCAAAGTTATTTTTATCGTATAATTTCATACAATTATTTCATTAATAACCAGTCCCTCAAGCTAGAAATTTTGTGCAGACTTCTCTTTGACTACTCAGCCTTCATAACTGTTTTCTCACCAGAGTCTTCTGAGCGATGTGTAGGTTACACCTGGAAAACTTCCTAACACAATGCCTGGCACATAGAAAATACTCAATACATCTCAGTTGATTTTCAATAAAAGAGATATATGTTACTATTAGATAGGTACATTAATAATCCAGTTTTTGCAATAAAACACTTTTCTAATTCAATAATCATAAGGCTTACAGTTACAGAGTTCATGCTGGATCACTGAAGAACTTTCTCTGACATTCTAGATTAGACCTTAAGCTAAGATGAACTATAAAATGATTTGGGACTTTGTACCACTTTGTACCAAGTGCATTGACTTCATGGTACAAAGTCTTGTAAAACTCCCTCTATCCACAATTACAATACAAATCCCCCCTAAGTCTTTGGGAACCTTTAGAACTTCTGTATGTATCATACCTTCAAAACAGTTGTCAGGGAAGGCAAAGTGGAAAGTTATAGCAGTGTTCTAGGTAATTCTATTATTGAAGTATGTTAGAATTAAAGGTCCAAATGCCCTCTGGGAGCTAAATAATATGCTTCAGACCTTTACCAACACCCTGCAAATGGCTGTCCCAAATTTTCTTCATATTTTGAGGTAACACATGTTTTCATGATTATCTGTTTCAACAGCCTATTCTTATTGAATTGTGTCCTCAAAAATGTAATTTTTAGTCCTTTCCTTGACTTACACATACACACACACACACACACACCCAAAACATCAATAAACATATTGTGGTGATTTCTGAATTGGCCCACAATGACCCATTATACAACAGCCCCCCCTTTTAAATGTGGCCTGAACCTAGAGACTTGCTTCTGACTGACCAAATACTGAAAAGGTAATGGAATGTGACTTCTGTTGGTAGGTAACAAAAGGCTGTGGTTTTCATCTTTTTAGCAGATTCTCTCTATCGCCTTCTGGGCTTTGATGAAGCAAGCTGCCGTACTGGAAAGATCCACATGGCAAAGAACCAAGGGTGGCCTCTAACAGCCCTTAAGGAACTCATGCCCTTCGTCCAACAACTTGGAAGGGCCCAGTCCAGCCTTAGATGAGACTCCAGCCCTGGCCAATACCTTGACTGCAGCCTTGTGATAGACCCTGAAATGAAAGACAAGCTAAATCATGCTCAGATTTCTGGCCATAGAAGCTGTGAGATAATCAATGTATATTATTTTAAGATGCTTATTTTTATGGTAATTTGTTATGCAAAAATAGATAACTGACACACATAAGCTTTCCAGAAGCTCTGACACACATAAGGCTTTGTGTTTACTATACTTTTCTGGTGACGTGGGAAAGCAAAGTAGGAGTTTACATCAAGGGCATGTAAAAAAAAATTGCAAATTTTTTTAGAAAAAAATTTGTTTTAGAAACTGAATGTTATACTCGGTCCCTCAACAGTCCACATGAGTGTTTTGTTTTTATTCATCAATCTAGCAGCTATTCTTTCTCTCCATTTCTCTTCCTTAACTCTTCACTCTCAGATTTAATTTCAATTCTTTTCATCTCCTACTACTAGTTTCTTTCCAGGCTTTTTTTTTTTTTTAACATGCAAGCTAATTAGAAGCTCTTCTACAAATGGGAACCCCCAAAACAAGATCCCCCCTTATTTACTTATTCAACAATCATCCATTAAATCCCTAGTAACTGCCAAGGCAGTATTCTCTGCACTGGGTATATAGTGATAAGTTAAAGACTGGGTCCATGCTCACATTGAGCTCATGCTCAGGTTGGCGGTAACAAACATTAAACAGTGCTAGGAAGTGTTGATATTTCTTTTTTTAATCCCAGAAAATTTCTATCTTTTAAAATAGCATTTGGTTGAGATGCAAAGAATGTCAAGGAGTGAGGGAAGGATACCTTATATAGAAGCTCCACAGGGGAAAGATTATGCACAAATGTTCTGAGGTAGGTCAGAGCTTGGGGTATTCTAAGAACTAAAGGGTGGACAATTGGCTTGAGCAACAGTGAGAAAGAGCAAGTTGTTTAAAATGAGGCTCAGAAGTAAGCAGAATTCAACATAGCCAGGCTTCTGTAACTGAAAATAAGGAGGTTGCATATGTTTCTATGCACAATGGGAAGCCACTGAAGGACTTAAAGAGAGAAAGGCAATATTTAACTTTTTAAAGAATCACTGGATGTTGTGTAAAGAATGGATTGGAAGAGATGTCATTCGGGAGCATATGGACCCACTAAGGGACAACTAAAATAGGCAATAGAGAGAATTTGGTGTGATAAGTAGGAGAGTGGAGGTGGAATTGGAAAAAGACAGGTTCAAAGACACCAGTAAGATAACTGGTTTAGTGAGGGAGACTGAAAAATCAAAGATAATTCCCAGATTTCGAAACAATCCAGAAGGCAGTTGTGATTACATACAGCATGTTCTTTGATAGATAGGGACACGGATCTCATCCAAAGAAAATAAGTAAAAGTTCCCAGTAGCACCCCACATTGCTATTTGGTCTTTTTTCTAACTTTTTCATTAAAATGCTTAATATTTTTATTGCATCAAATATTGTGGTGCTACATCATTGCTGCTTTTTGTTCCTATTTTACATAAATAGATGGAAAAAAGAATTGGTTTTAATTATTTACATTATATCTTGTTGCTCTCTCATGTGCAGTGAAGCAATATGACATAATTTGTCAAGAAAAGAGAGTCACAGAAAGGGTCAAGTACCACAGATGTTCCAAAGAGAGCTTTTGCCCAGCACATCACATAGCTGTTATCTGGCACTTTTTATGTGCTAAGGAGTTGACTAACATCACTGCTGAATCTTCAAAAAACTTCTTTCAGGGAAGGTACATTTCACATTTATAGGAAAGGAGAGGTGAAATGACAAATGTCCAAAGAGAGCGAGAAATCGACCTCAAAGCTAGAGAAAGCCCTTGGAGTATCTTAATCTTAATTACATGTTCAGCATTTTGAAGAAGAAATTAAATATAACTAATTGATGCCTGCAAAGTGGTTGGAATTCAGGGAGGGGTTTTGAGAGAATGGAATAGAAGGATGCCGTGGGCGGAAACTTCTATTTGATGGTAATTGTGCACCAGGTCTTGTGCTGGGCAACCTTGTTTCTTATTAGCCAACTGTAACATCGTTCAGTTAAAAGTAGAACAGAACTGAACCAGCTTGACAAACAGATGATGCTCTGCTTATTAATCAAGAGGAAAAGCAAGAATTATTCTACTGACAGAGCAGTATGGATGCTTTGAAAGTAGAGCTATGAAGAAATTTCATTGCTGCAACAAAAAAGTAGACTATAAAGGAGCATGTAAGAGTATGTAGGAAACTTGACATCAGAATTCACCCATGCTGAAATACAGAGAAAAGCCTACTTTTCCCTCCGCATCTTGACCACATTGATATTCCAACTTCAGTGAGTATTAGAATTACCCAGAGTGCTTATTAAGTATGCCTATTTTACTGTGCTTTGACCAGAGATTGTATTCTGCTAGGTCATGTCTGGGTCAAAACTCAAGATTCTGGGTTTACAGAAACCCTGGTGGGGGGGGGGGGGATTTCAGTGTAGGGAGAAGTGCTAGGTTGACATTCACCACAATGCCAGGTATGCAGCCCAAGGACTCCAGCTGCCTGCCTAAGGGATGCCTGCCCTCCCTCCTTCCTTCCGTCAGCCGCATCCTCATTGAGTGCATCTGGGTGTATGGGTTCCAAGCCTCACACATAATCACTTAAAAACATCATCCATGTTGCTTCCCTTGTGAAGCATCTCTTGAGTTCCTCCAAGCTAAATGAGTTCCTTCATGCTTCCAAAGCTCTTTAATACTTTCATTATAGCATTTATCAAATTACATTATAATTATCTTCTTATGTGAGTCATTCCCCTATCAAACTGTGAGCAACCTGAATATGGCTTGTTCATTTTTGTATCTCTAGCACCCAACATACCCTTTGGCACAAGGAAGGTACTGAATGAAGTGTTTTTGCATGAAAGAATGAAAGCACAAAAGGATAATGAAATTATAGCACACCAGGTCTTGGTTAGTGCTTTACATCACATGGCACCGAGCCAACAAGCAGCTGTGTGGTCTAGCTAGAGGAAAGGATATCTCAGGTTGCGCTGGCTGCCGTAACAAAATACCGTAGACTGGATGCTTAAATGACAGGCATTTATTTCTCACAGTCTGGAGGCTGGAATTCCAAGATCAAGGTGCCTGAAAGGGAAGCTTCATTCTGAGGCCTCTGCCCTTGATCTAGGCTGCTGCCATCTCCCAGTGTGCTCACATGACCTCTTCTTTGTGTGTGTTCAGAGAGAAAGACAGTGAGAGTGACAAAGCAAGTTCTTTGGTGTCTCTGCTTATAAGGGAGCTAATCTCATCAGGAGGGACCCACCCTCGTGATCTCATCTAACCCTAATTACCTCTCAAAGATCCATTTCCAAATATCATCATATTGAGGTTGAGGGCTTCCACACATGAATTTTACGAACACACAGCTTTCTGTCCATAACAAATGGTTATAAACTGACTGTCTGAGCCTCACCTTCTACCTCAAACTTCTTCCCTTAGTATTAAAAACCCTTTGGACTCCCAGATTCTACATCTATCAAGTGAGGAGTTACTTTCCCTATCACAGTTACTGTTGAAGAAACACACTGAAAGTGTTCCGAAAGTGGTAAATTATTGTATGTAGTGTGGTTAATACAAGGTACTCTCTAACCTGGAGGCTGCTGCAGTTGGTAAAGAACTCCTTAATTGCTGGTGGTGCCACACAGAAACTCAGCAGGACTGGTGATGGCTAAATCTTGCATTTTCTCTCTTTGGCTGCCTGGAAATTTCTGTCATGGTGTAATTTTTATTAATTTATTTGAATAATTTGATAAACAATTTAATCTGTACAAATAATTGTCATTAGCTTTGTTTGTAGGCAAACTGTTTAATGAGAATGCTGAGGGACATTTTGTGCATTGCATTAGCTTTTATTTGTATTTTTTGGCAGTCACAACACATGGTTTGTTCCCTATTGTGGGGCTTACACTGAGCTAAAACCTCATCCGTCACTCCAAGGGTAGGCCAAAAACCACACTCGTTTTGCTTTCTGGAAAGAAATTTATACCACAGTGTCATCATCTGCTTTATGCAGTATAGGAGATGACAAAAAGGACATATATCCTGGAGAGTGAGAGAACAAGGAGGGAAAAGGTTTGGCTCCTCATCACCTTGCATTAGCTTATTAGCCAGGTGAGGAACTTGTCACCTTGGAAAACACCAAAGAGGGTAAGGAGGAGATATCAAGTCAATACGTTGCAATGAGGTCACCTATGGCAGCCATCATGTTTGGATGCCTTGGTGGAGTGAAGGAGGCAAGGGAAAAAAATGAGGTAGACTTGAGGTGATTACAGGAAGGGGTACTGTGAGAAATTCTCAGTTATTCATGACTGATAAGGTATAGCTGGACACTTCCTTGAAATGTCAGGGACTTTTTCTCCTGCTTTCTCATGACTTTCCTCACGTAATGTTTGCTCTCTTGCAAGCTGATATGCTTTTCCTTTAACCACTCTCTGTTGTAAGCTGTGCATAAAGAAAGAGAAATGATGCGTTGAGGAAAAGTTACACAAAAGTATCTCTAATTTTATCATCAGCAAACAGTATATCCAGTAACCTTGCTCTGAAATTTTTCATTCATGATATAACATTTTGAACTCAAATGACATAGGGAAAGCCAGTACAATCAGCAATCTCGTGACTAAAGAATGAAAACATTGATGACCACTGATCCATAGGCCTGGCCACCTGAGGATGCCACATACACAGATGAAAACAAATGCCCCCTAAGACTTCTAGTTGACTGCTGAATTTGCTATTTTCATTTTCATACAAAGTTATTCCATGATCTATAGTTTTGCTTGCTCTCAAACAAAATGGCAGTGACAGGAATGGGGAAGAAATTGAACAAAAGCTTTTTCAAAGTAAGATCCCATTTTAAAATGTTAAGGCAAAAGACGTAATAATAGGTTTGGGATTTTTAACTATTTTCATAACTTTCATGTCTACATAAAGCACTGGAAAAGCAAGACATCCTAATTTGGGAAAAATCTATTCCAAATTTAACCTGCCCTTGCTTAGTATTCTACACCTGAGTTTTTTAGGAACAATTAAAAAGTAGAAAGAAGGTGGCGTTATTATCATTATTAGAACTACTGCCACTTAAAAATAATTTCAGAAATTGTGAGATTATTTCCAAGTCTATCTCCTTTCTTTCCTTCTGCGTCTAGTCTAGAACTTGGACTTGAACATGTCTCAGAATGACTGAGAACTGCAGTTCAGTGCTGGAGTACTCCAAAACCCCTCTGTGAGCTTCTTCCCCTTGTCTCTGCCATCATGAACTCTTCTGCTCTCTCACGCTCCTGATCTTAGAAACACATCCTCTTCTCTTTAGTTGCTATCCTGTTGAACTCTGCCATCTTTGCAATATTGAAATACAGAAAGTTTTATACCTCATCTTTGTTAGAGGAAAAAATTATTGTAACGGTAAGGCAGACTTCATTCAAGGAGATTGTCATGATAGATAAAGGGACTAACGCACAGGAGGTTTTGCAGTAGTGGAGACACCTTCAAATACAAGAAGGAAAAAGGGGAATTTGTAGCCAAGGAAAAGAATGGAGGGGGTCAGTACATGGAAAATTAAGAGGGTAAGATAATTCTTTGCTAAACTAATCAAACAGCATTCTTGCTGAAGAAAGGCTAAAGTAATCTGATACTACCTGGAGGTGGGCAGGTGAGTGGAAGATGAGGAACTCAATCCATTACCAAGGGTGATCAGATATCGAGGGTGAGATGATTCTGTTTAAACCAACTTGAAAGGATTCTTGCTAAATCTGGATTCTACAAGGATGGAGACAGAAGCTGACGGTCCAGCCTAGTTGAGCAGAGGGCTTCAAGAAGCCTAACTAAGTTTGATCAAGGAGAGAATCTTTGTCAACTTCTAGAATTTAGAGCAGGTACTTAGTAAAACTGCAGGCAGAGGGGCAAAGAAAAGCAGTTTCAATTTCCATATGAGTGTCTGACAAGGAAGAGGTTTCTCACATCATCACCATGATGCCACAAGCTGACTCATGAAAGTGGCGTTGGAAGCATACTGACAAGTCTCTATGTGCCTTTGCTGACCGAATGCCACTTAGGTAGGGGGTGCATTAGACTTGTGTGAGCTGGTAATATCCTGACCACCATCTGATCCATCAACTAACATAAGTTTTATTTACTGTGTTTTTACTATACTATTTATTCTCCATGATTTTCTTTATTCTTTAAATCACTCACTCAACAAAAGTACCTAAAGCATCTGTGTCACACATATTTTTAAAATTTAGAAAAATAAGTATTAATGGTCTACACTTCTAGGAAACTCACAGTCTAGTGGGAAAGTAAGACATAAACTAGTCTATCTGGTTCAGAGAAAGTGTATACATAGAGGGTATTATAAAGATGTCATGGAATTACCTTGGGAAACAGCACAGTGTCTTCTAATAGATATGGATACTAATAGTTTTAAATTTTTTTAATGTTTATTTATTTTTGAGACAGAGGCAGAGCATGAGCAGGGGAGGGGTAGAGAGAGAGACAGAGAGAGAGAGACAGAGAGAGAGAGAAAGAGAGAGAATCCGAAGCAGGTTCCGGGCTCCAAGCTGTCAGCACAGAGCCCAACATGGGGCTCAAACTCATGGACCATGAAATCGTGATCTGAGCCAAAGTCAGATGTTTAACTGACTGAGCTACCCAGGTGTCCCGGATAGTAACAGTTTTAATTGGGACAAATAAAAATGAGATCAGTATTCTACCTATTACTAATATAGAAACAAGTTCATCTGTCTTTTGGAATCATATGACAGATAAATACCTTCATTTATTAAAACCCTACTCTTGAACTAGACATTAAGTTGTTTTGTTTTGTTTTGTTTTTTAATTTAACTTTAGGCTTTTGGGAAGTATCACCTACATTCTCTAACACAAATGTTTATGCATATTTAACACAATGTTTCTGCATATTTAAACCAATCTCTTAATACTTCTCTAGGCAGACCATCTACATTCATTCCATGATTCCTTTTAGTATGTATTTCTTGAGTACCAATGATATGCCAGATTCCCTGTGGAAAAGCAGAATAAAAGCATGAACAGGACTTGCCTTAAAAGGAAGAGTGAGGGATGAGATGGGTATGCTATACAGAGTGAAGAGTATACACCAAATCCCAGGAGTCAAATAGATAACATAGTTCAGCTGAAGAACTGCAAGGGTCTCACTACAGGTAGCAAAGGTTCTCAAGGAGTAAGGATTGAATCCTAAAAGGAACCAAGGGCCAGATGATGAAGCATGTTGCATGTCATGCTAAAAACCAGGACAGCAGATGGGAGGACCTAAGATACACAGAATTGTCTACCACAAACAGCCAAGGGAAAAAGTAAACTAAGATATTGTGGAGATGAAGGGAAATGAAAGGATTTGAGAGATGTCAAGGACAAAGAAAAGATGTATCATGAGGAATTATTTGGCTGGAGGGTAGAAGGTATTGGGAAGCAAGCAGGGAAAAGGAAAACAGAAGCCCTGGAATCAGGCCCAGAAAAGATGCAGGATAATGGTGCCATTCTCGGAGATACAATCCATAAGAGGAGCCACTCAGGGGAGGGGCAAGGGAAGATTAGGAATTCAATCTGGGCCATGCTGGGTTCTGAGGCTTCTATAGGACATCATGTGGATATGGTCACCAAAAAACATGAATATCGAGCTCAATATTACACATAAAACTGAATAAAAGAAATCTCCCAACCAGACATTCACGGTAGAAAGAGAATATGGAGCAGAGTTCCTTAAATACTATCTGAAATGTGTATTGTTTAATTAATCAAAATTACATTTTCCAGAAATTTGTAAACCATAATCCATATATAATAACTGCAGTTTTAGTTGCTCACATCCATTCATTTAGGTTTAGATGCTAGACTTGGAACACTGAACAAGATGTAATCCTATTAAGTCTGTGCTCTCAAACTCAAGATGCACAGAAATGCCTTGGGAAATGCTACTTCTGGCATAGGAACAGGGAAGGCCTTCCCTTACTCTCACATAAGATGCATTAGACTTTACAGAAACACTCTTAGAACCAGATTAGTTCGCGCTAGAGACTGAATGTTTGTGTACTTTCAAAATTTGTATATTGAAATTTAACCCCCAATGTGATAGTATTTGAGATGGGGGTTTGGGGAGGTGATTAGGTCATGAAGGTGGAACACTCATGTACTGGATTAGTAATCCAAGAGAAGGTCCTCAAGTTTCTGCCATGTGAAGACAGAGCAATATGGCCTTCTATGAACCCAGGAAGTGGTTCTCACCAGATTCCAAACTGCTCACACCTTGATTTTGGACTTTCCACCCTCCAGAACCATGGGTAATATTCTGTCACTTATGAGTCCCTCGGTCTATGATATTTTTTTATAGCAGCTGGAAGAGACTAAGATGGTGAGGTCCAAATTTCAACTTTCACTTCACTTACCAACTGAATAGGACTGGAAAGTCTTTAAACATTCTGTGTCACCTTTTTTTCCCCCTTCATAGAATTGTTTTTGGTTTTGTTTTGTTTTGTATTTCTCATAGGGCTGTTAACGAAGATTAAAACAACTTGGAATAGTCCGTGGCACACAGTAAATGAAATAAAAGTGCCAGCCATTACTGGTGCTACCCAAGTACATTCAAGGGCCAAAAAGCCAGAGAAATTAGAGTCTTATCTGTCTGTTAGTTGCTCTTTTTCATCTGTTTTTTTTTTTTCACTTATGTGGGGACATTGGGAAAGACTGGTTACATTAGCAAAAGTCAAATATAACTAGTAATCAAACAAGATTGTTGATACGTCTGTGTTTATGTCTCCTGACACCTCACATGGCCAACATTAAGTTTCCTTGGTATACAACTGTGGACTCCATGAGAGTTAATAATAGGAGACATTCAAAAATATCTATTAAATGCAAGAATGAATGGCAGGCTCAGCGAACCAGGCATAAAGATCAGAATAGGCACAGCATAGGGTGCCTAGGTGGCTCAGTCAGTTAGGCATATGACTCTTGATTTCAGCTCAGGTCATGATCTCATGGATCGTGAGATTGAGCCCCATGGTGCCAGTTTGGGAATCTCTCTCCCTCTCTAACACTCTCTTCCCCCACTCACACACATGTGCCATCTCTCTCTGTCTCTTTCTCTCAAAACAAACAAACAGTAAAAAAAAAAAAAAAAAAAAAAAAGAATAGGCTCAGCATCTTCAGCTGGTCCAGGAGTGTAGAACAAGAGCAAAGTTGTAGAAATGAGAACTGGAAATTCCAGGGACAACTGCACTAAAAGAAATTAGGTTCAGGAAAAAAAGAAAAAGAAAAAGGCAGATGAGTAGAGAGCAATATTGTAAAGTTTACACACTTGAGAAAAGTGTTTACAGTCCAAGAAGCAAATTTAACCACAGTGGGTTCCACCTATAACTTAGGAGGCAGAGAGAAAGAGTAAGGGGAAAAAACATCTCCTGAGAAAAGCACATGAAGAAGAAACTTACCATATATCCTTTGCTGACTTTGTATAATTGCCTGCCAGCAGATGCCAGACTAGTAGACTGTGAATCATAATTGAAACTGAAAAAATTAATTACAAAATTTTGAGCAATTTAATTTCACTAATATTATACCATGAAACATGAAGCATTATTAAAGACTCCTGATAAGGGAATAAAAGGGAAGGAAAATGCTGTATAATCGGTTGATTCATGCTGAAGTCAGGTTCTGTAGCCATACACTAAACATGGAGCCTCTCAATACACCGCAGTTTTCAGTAAAAATCAACATGGCTGTATAACGTGAATGTCTAATCATGAGGGCCACTACTGAAAAATGTGGACACGCATGCTCTGTAAAGCATGCTGATCTGAGACAGATGAACTATATCATTCCAAGAACTCTAGATTTATTGACTTCTTTCAACATACACAGGAGTTGAGCACTTTCCCTTGGTTTGGGTGGTGCTCATCTTCTCTATTCAGTTTCCTCTTTGTTCTCTTCTGCAAATAGTGGTGAAGTGTGATTAATTCTATTCCAAAAGGACCCCTTCAGTTACAGCACAGGTCCAGAATGCAAGTATGGCATTGGCTCTGGAGGATGAGCTTGCATGAGCTAATGCTACCTATATCATTCAAAATGACTGGCCCCCCAGTCATGGATGTGGTGGCTCCAATTAACCTGTTCCATAAATACATTTTAGTGAAGTCAGACCAAAGAGATTAATGGATTTCAATTTGGAAATATTATTTGAAATTGACTGGCCCTGGAATAGATTAGAAATACTGCAATTGACCACAAGCACAGAGTCATGAACTAATTATTAAACTGGCAATGTAATAAACGAGAAACTCTTCCTACTTTCCATTTCATCATCTATTGAAAGCCACAGCAGAGGCTTAATAGGCTGTGTGTGTATTAAAAAAAAAAAGGGGGGGGGGAGGAGGCAACAATGTCTTGATATACATATTTTGTAAAAGATTTATGTGCACTACAATCCCACAGTGATCCCAAGATAGAAATGACCTGGAAAGAGTCTTCTTATTTATTTATAATCCTCTTAGTTATCAGGTTTTGGAAATGCGCTGAGTAGATATATTGCATATTTGTTTCATAAAGGACACTGAATATTCAAGAAGCATGAAAACTGATATTCAGTTTACTAATATTCTGTCCATATAACCATGGAATGGTTTGATATGATTAAACAATCTTGTATCTACAAAAATCTGCATTTATGAAACCTAACAACTGTCCTGGTGCATATGAGACAGTCTTAATGAATTACAGTAAATTAAATTGACCAGATATTTCAGCAGATTTAGTCAGAGAGTCCAAAATCAAGTAAAATCACTTTCATGGAGTCCAGTGTTCAACTAGAAAAGGTACTGGTTCTAATCATTTTATGCTAATGTATTTAAAAAGAGTAACTTGTACTCGCCTAACATTTCTGTTCATCTGATCACAATGAGCCCAACCTCAACCACAGTTACATGAGGTCTCTATGAATTCGGAAGGAATTCCCTCTGTGATTTTCACTTGGTGGCAGTCTTAAATAAGAATTATTCTCATTTTATTTTTATTTGACTTCATAAACTCAATTTTTCCCTTCCCAGTCTTAAAATAATTATAGTATTGAATTCTATCTGACTAAAAATTATTGGGAAGGTCATGGAATACCTGGATTTGGCAGCCAACTCATGCTACCTGCAAGTAATCCACTTTGCTGTTTACTAATTCGGAATTGGAAAAACTACAGAAACTATTTAACGTTCTGAACCTATAAGCTATGGAAGGTGTTAATGTGTAAAAGTGCTTGACAGTGGCCTCTTATTGGAAATTTCATTTTGGAGGATTGAAGATCCCTCAAATTAAGAAATGTCCAAAGAAATTAAATCAGTCTGCATTGTACATGCCCCTGAATTCATGCCATGTGATGTAGCTATTAATACAAGAAACTGAAGACACTTTGATAAAATCAAATCACTTCTGCTGTATAAAGCAATGGAAAAATCATAGTGAAAAGTCAAAGAAAAAAAAGCATTCGTACATGCCAATTGTAGCAATCTGTTACAATCTGCTTATAATATTAACCATTCCTAATTTTCAAGTTTATCTAAAGCTGTCATTCTTAACATGTTTTCTTCTGACATATCTGTTAGATTCACAGTATGGGACACTCTCATATAAAATCACATCTACTCTGCACTGTACTACTACTACCTCTTATCATTGTCTCTAAGCCATTATCAAGAAAAGAATTCATTTCTCGCCTTTAGAAGTACATTTAGAAGTACATCTAAAATAGTTCAAATAGCAAAGAGATATATTAAATGCAAAACTCAAAAGAAAAATGCCTGTCAATATTACATTTTAAGTTATCTTTCTATTATGGGTTGAATTGTGTCCCCCATCCCCCACAAAAAAAGATATGTTGAGTTTCCAAACCCTATTGCCTCAGAATGTTACCTTATTTGGAAATAGGGTCATTACAAAGATAATCAAGTTAAAATGAAGTGAGTAGAGTGAGCCAAATCCAATATGACTGGGACCTCATAAAAAGGGGAAATTGGGGCACAGAAGCAGACATGCACATGAGAGATGCCTATATGAAGGGGCATACAGAGAACACCATGTGAAGACAGGGGATTGGAGGGATACACTGACCAGTCATGGGATGTCAAAGATTGGCAACATAGCATCAGAAGATGGCAAGAGGCAAGGAAGGATTCTCCTACAGGTTTCAGAGGAAGTATAGCTCTAACACCTCAGTGTCAGACTTCTAGTCTCCAGAACTACTGGACAATAAGCATCTCTTGTTCTAACTCCCGGTTGTTGGCATTTCGTTAAAACAGCCCTAGGAAATTCATACGCTTTCCATTTTAAAGCTAGGATCCTTAATGTCACTAATTTCCTATAAAGAAGTTTTGTATTTTTAGGGAATTATACCATTTCCTTATAGTAAAACGGTGAGGTAGAGGCAGGGAGAAAAAGAGGCAGAAATATCACAATACCTAAAAATCGTATAAAAACTACAAATTATTTTTGCATTCAAGTATAATAACAGGATGCTGCAGATAAACACATCATGAAACAAAGTTATCACAAAGCTCAGACAGACCCAAATTCTAAACTATGATTACCAAAATGTGGTAAAGACTTTAAACCTTAAATTTTCACAAGTTCAAATTACCAAGAGAGATGAAGACCTAGGTCACTCATAGGTAGAGCGAATTTTTTCTCCCTTTTTGAACCATATCACACATATATTAAAAATAGGGAATTCTAATAAATAGACATGTATACAGAATGTTTTGTGGAGACCTAACAAAACTGCCTGCATGAACTTTATCACTTTTAACAGACCTCTACAAGTAATTTCATAGAGGAGGAAAATTGCCTATTCTTTTCTATCAAAATAAATTTTACATGTTAGCATAACCCTCCTCCCACTTCCTTATAATTTTCATGTTTGTAATAATGGTAAGGATGTTCAAGGAGTCTGCTTGCATGCCAAATGATAAAAACAAAGCTGGTGCGGAAACTATCATACAAGGATTTAATTCAGGCTATCACAAGCCAAGGTCACGCTTGATCCCAGCTCCCAGAGGTGCTAACAGGCAACTTTCAATGGATTCAAATTATGGGCCAGATCATTAAATGAGCTGACTGACTCACTCATTCTTGCTATTAATAAAGAACTCATCTTGGAGATTTTCCGCACGGCTGTATGGATAACCTGAATTTATGTGGACCTCAGCAGTTCAAAGCCTGAATTCATTTTCTTGAAACAAGCAGAATCTGAAGTTTATTAGCATGGAAAAGAGTTCTCTTTTCATTAGATTATTCTGAAGTGCTGTCCATTACATAATATGCCATGCATGTGGAACCTTTAGAATAAAAATTGTGATTGCCACTCAATGGGGAAGTATTTCTAAGATGTGACAGATTTTATAACTGTGAAGAAGGAAATATCTGCCTGTCTGGGTCTCTTAGCCTTTCAAACATGCTCTTTAAATTAAAATTATAGCACATAGAAAACTTCATTACCTGTTTCACTTGCAGATAATTGTTTCTCCTCTTTGAATATGTGCCCTTTTCAGGATAAGTGTTCTGGATTATACAGAGCTGAGCAAGTGGTAAATGGGATTCTTTTCTCTCCTGTTGGCTGTCCCAAGGCAATTACCTATAGTATTATAAATTAGGAACAAGAAACACTGACCTACATATTAATTGTTTTAAGTATTTTTTACTTATGTTTTTAATGAATACAAAGGGCTTAAGTGATTCAAAGTTTCTCCCTGCCAATTTTTATTTAAAAGACACTACAGTAATCAATGGTATGGAATTAAAGGGAATCAAATGAAAATGCTAAGTTTAAAAGAAATAATGAAAGATTGGTTCATGGTCCCTAAAATGGTTTAAAAATTGAAAAATGACTCAAAGGTTCATGGTCTTTTCTTATACTCTCATTTACTCATTTTTTTTTCATTTACTCATTTTCAATCCATGTATTAAGCAATTATTTTTTTGAGTATTAGTCATATCTAAGTCAATGGGGTGCAAAGATAATCAGCTTCCTCCTCAAGTAATTTACTCTTTAATAGTACAAATATAGAGAAATAATTTAATAACTTGTCATAAATATTGTAAAGGACGTATAGAAATGCACACTGGTGGTACCAAAGAATGAGTCTCAGCATTTCAGAGCAAGATGGCAAGAGAAAAGCATTCCAACAATAGGACATAGGTGGTCAGCATCTTGCATGATGAATAAGGCTTCAACATGTTGGCAAAAGTAGGGAGAGACACATCAGTAAAAATGAAATACTGTGTCATACAAAATGGAACTTCAAAGAGCCTGACATGCTAGGAGCATAGGTTGTAAGTAGTTTATCGGGAGAAGAGAAAGATTACCAATAAGGACAGAAGAAATAGATGAAGTCATGGAAAATGGATGCAGAAGAAAGTGTACCTCTTTTTGTTGCCAATATAATGGATTTTATCAAAGGGTTTTATGAGGACTTATCTAATACTATATTTTTTTTTTTGAAAAATAAGTTTATATAGAGTGAACTGAGTCACTGAGAATCAGGGACATTTCTCCATGTCTCTTTCTTGCCTAAAATCCCATAAAATTACCAAAAAATGTTATTTTAGCTAAATAAATCCATAAGAAAAATAAAAAAAAAACAAAACCAAGTGGTTCTAGTAGATCAGAAATATAAGAACAGAGAAAGAAGAAAAGCATCAAGAGATCATTCTTTGAAGACAGATATATTAGTTTGCTAGGACTCCCACAACATAACACCACAGGCTGAGTGGCTTAAACAACAGAAATTTATGTTCTCACAGTTATGGAGTATGGAAAGATCAAGACCAAGGTATCAGCAGGTTTGGTTCTCCTGAGATTTCTTTCCTTAGCTTACAGATGGTTGCCTTCTCTCTGTGTCCTACCATGACCTTTTCTCTGAGTGTATGTTCCTGGTGCCTCTTGCAGTCCATGTAAGGACAATACTCATATTGGATTAGAGCACACACTTACACCCTCATTTAACCTTAACTGCCCCTCTGAAAGGTCCTATCTTCAAATATAGTTATATTGTAAGCTACTGAGGTTCAGAACTTCAACATATAAACTTGGGAAAGCACAATTCAGTCCATAAAATGGGACTACTACGCTCCACCAAGAGTCAGAGAGTATAGGAAGTAGAGCTAGAGTTTGTCTGGAGGCAATCAGTTTGCACAGTAAGCCACTAAGAAGCTGCAAAAAAGCTAATGAAGGAAAAAAGGTGCTAAGATCAAAGAGGTCATGATATGAGGGCTATTCACTCCAAGACTTACAGGGAAGCCCCATTCCCAGAAACCAAGCTTGTAATGATCAAGGAAATAGCAGAATACACACAAAGATTGAATTAATGTACAAAGATATTAAGCCAAATAAATTCTTCCAGAAATCATTGCAAGCAAATGTAGAGATGGAATGTTCCACATCTGTCTAACAGGAGTTCTAGAAAGAACTAGGAAAAAGTATAGGGAGGAAATTGTCAGACCAAGAATTAAAAAAACAAACAAAAATCCCAGAAATGAAAACAAATGGAAGACTTAAGCTAAAAAGGGACACCTGAGTCCTGAAGAAAATGCCAATACACACATCCACAACCAGACACACCATGGTGACATTTTAGAATTCTAAGAATAACCATACATTTCTTAAAAGCATCTAGACGTGCATTTATTAAAACCTTCTAGAGAAACAGAAAAAGAATAATCAGATTACATTGGATTTAGGGATGCCAGATAAAATACGGAATGCCCAGTTACTCTATAAATTTCAGATAAACAACAGATAGTTTTTTAGTAGAAGTACATCCTAAATTGCATATTGAATAGGATATACTCATACCTTAAAAAGTACGTGTCATTTATCTGAAATTAATAATTAACTGGGTGCCCTTCATATTTATTCATTAATCTGGTAACCTTAATTAGATTCCTCACCCACAAGATAACAATGATTGATACTGTCAATGTTCTAAATAACGAATCTCATGCCTAGCCAGTTTATTAAGAAAAGCATATCCTACAAAAACTCCCCAAAAATAATTACTAAAACATTTTTGCAGCAGAAGAGTTATATACATATATATATATATATATATATATATATATATATACACATTATATACTAATATAGTAATATTAGTAATTTTAGGATAATAATAATTTGAAACTAAAATCACAAAGTTATCAATTAGGGAGGTATATGAAAAGTTTAGGCAGGAAATAAGGGACAAAAGAGTATGCTAAGTTCCTGTCTTATTGATGGGAAGGGCATAAAAGATTCTAAACATTGACAGAAAATATACAAATATACACAATAAATAATAAAATTTACTTTTACAAAAAGATTAATTAGATCATAAGTACTATTCTCCCTCACATATGAGTCACACCGGCTACCTTATTGTTTCTGGAATGGCCACACAACCTGCCACAGCAGCACCTAGCCCTTGCTTGCAGTGTTCTAGCCAGATAGTTATACTTTTCAACTCCTTCAGGTCTTTCATAATGTATTACCTCCTCCATGGATCTTCCTGACCCCCTTAAATACAATGACAACACCTACTGGCTCTCCCCATCTTCCCCTTTCCCCAATTTAAATCTTTCCATATCACTTATCATCAGCCAGCATAGTGTATAGTATATAATCAAAGCCCCATGGAGGCTAGCACATAGTAAAGTACTGGGTAAATATTTGTTTAATTGAGTTGATGAAATAAATCAGAATTTAATGAACCACTTAATGGAGTATAGTGGTTAAAGGGTTGAAGGTGATGAGAGAAAAGGATGAGCCCAAACTAACTGGCTAAATAACTAGATACTTTGAGAAGAACCAGGTATTGGAAGAATAATAATAAATTTATTCTCCAGGTGAATATCTCCAATAAACAGAGGGAGATATAAGTCTAATGAAAATGTGTTTTGCTAGGGACACCTGAGAGGCTTAGTTGGTTGAGCGTCCAACTTCGGCTCAGGTCATGATCTTGTGGTCCGTGGGTTTGAGCCCTGTGTTGGGCTCTGTGCTGACAGCTCAGAGCCTGGAGCCTGCTTCAGATTCTGTCTCTCCCTCTCTCTCCCTCTGCCCCTCTCCCACTCATGCTCTGTCTCTCTTGGTCTCTCGAAAATGAATAAACGTTAAAAATATCAAAAAAAAAAAAAACAAGAAAATCTGTTAGGCTAGAAATTTACATTTTGGTGTCAAATATAGGTGAACAGATAGAAATGTAATTGAGAAAAGATTGCCAAGTAAGTTTTTGTAGACTAAAAAGAGAGCCAAGGATAGTAACCCTGAAACCAACAGTTGTTACCATTTATGGTAAAGATAATCAAGGATTGGTCATCAAGAATGACCAAACAGAGAGTCAGAAGGACAAATAAAGATAATGGTGTTATGGTAGACATGAGAGTAAAGTTTCTAGAAGAAAGGAGTATTCGCTGTCAAAGGCTGCCACAAAATCAAGGAAAGAGTGAAATTAGAATTGATTTTGAACATTAGATCATTAGTAATTTTAATACAATTGAGAGACTGCTTGCAAAAATGGCTTTGATCCCCTACCCCTTACTGTATCTGCAACTTTCCCATCCTCCCATGAAGATAGGAAGTCTATTTTCTTACATCTTGAATTTGGCTGGCCTTGTGACTTGCACTAGAAGCAGAACTGCATCCATCCCAGCCATAGGCCTGAGAAGGCCTTCACTTCCACTCATTCTCTTGAAATTCTGTGTACCAGACATGTAACTGACTAATTACATTCAGGAGCCCAGCTAAGACTGGAAGAATCATCCAGATGTTCTATAGATTTGTGAACAACAATAAATGCTTATGATTTTAAGCCACTGAATTCTGGGGTGGGTTTGTTACACAGCAATAACTAACTGATATACATAGTGAAAGTAGGACTAGATGCTGAAAAAGAATGCAGTGGACTAATGGGATATACATTTGAGGAAGCATCAATAGCAGTTGTAAAATACTCTTGGAAAACTTCTGTGTGAAGGAAAGCTAAAGTCAAAGAATGATTTATATTTAATTAATGAGTCTTGAACTCATGGAGAATAAAAGGTTTTAGATAAAAGAGAAGGATAAAGAGATGAGTAATGAAGAAATGCCTGGGAGGAGATGGGAACGGATGAAATCTAGAACACAAATGAATTGATTAGCCTTAGAAAGCAAAAAAGGGGTCCTCTTTTTCAAGATTAGGGGAATGACAGTAAGGGCTTTAAATGGAAGGGCTTTAAGTGCAAATGAGTTTGTGGGTGAATGGGAGGAGTTACGGGAGGTCATGGTTGACAGCTTTCATTTGAGAGCCAAGTGGCAAGATCACTGTGTTCAAGAAAGAGCAGTGGTAGAATGGGGGGATGGGGGAGCAAGGATGCTTGCAAACAAGGCTTAAAGCAGGTTCTCTCAAACTTGGCCCTATTGACATTTTGTACCAAATAATATTTTGTTGTGAAAGTCTGTCCTAAAAAACACAAAATGTTTAGCAGCATCCCTGGCCTTCATAAACTCCGTATCAGTAGCATCAGCCCCTGCCCAGTAGTGACAGCTAAAATATCTCCAGATATTGCCAAATGTGTCCTGAAGGTAAAAAAACAAAACAAAACAAAACAAAAAAAAAAAAACTCTTGTTGAGGACTGACTTAAGGGAATGAGAGTGAACTAATGAAGAAAAACTTGCAAATGTGTGGGGAGTCACAATCAGTTCCTAATTGGTCAACTTAAGTAGATTATGAATGTATCCTGCAACATTTCCAAAAATGCCTACCTGATGTCACATGAAAGTGTTGGTACTATCTCCATGGTCAACAAAGATGTTCTTACTAAATTTTCTCCTATGTGTTCAAGAGCTGAACCATCAGTGTTCTAAAGAGAGAATCTTATAGCAAATACTTGGAAAAAAATTCAATCTTCTCCAAAAATAAAACATATTTTTTTTCTGTTTAACCTTCTCCCTTCATTTTACCTGTCAGTTCCCAAAACCTTTGTTCTTTACATGAAATAAAGAATCAAGCTTTTGCATCTCAGACTTCTTATTAAGACTCTTTTTTGCTCAACCCCAAGAAACTCCTCCAGAGCAGTACAATCTGGTGTGATTTGTTAGAGGTATAACTGCGGCTTCTGGAGCCTTTTCCAACAGCTTGTATGCAAGGTGACAGGTCTGAATATTAAACAAGAGAAGGGGAGGTGATACACACAATTCTGTAAATTGCACCTTCATTCATAAAAGTACATTACTTAGCTATAATTACTCTGATGCCCATTCATGCAAGTGAGGCATCCAGGAAACAAACTTGATTGGTGAATAAGTGCAAATTAAATGACAGGGACAGAGGTAGACATATGAAAAACTGAGAGGAGACATTCAGTATACTAATTCCCAAGTCTGTATATACATCCATTTACAACTCCTGCCTCGGAATAAATTGTAGCGCAGTAAAAGCTGCTGACTTTCTCTTCTGTTCTGATTTTGAAAGCCTGGGTGGCAGAAGGATGGGAGTTGGTTCCCAGCAGAATTACAGAGCTCAATAGTATAACTGTCAAAATCTCTTTTAAAGGAAGGCGAGTTATCTGCATTATCTGTGTTACGGAAAGTCTTTTCTTTGTTGATAGTGTCTATCCGAAGAATTGGCATTTAACAAATATGTTAATTAAAGCTCTCTACTACAAGCTATAATGTTTGCCATGCATTTTGTGACAAGTTCTATTGTGTTTTTATGTTAATATTATTCTTCAGTAGATTATATTGTTCCTCATTCAGTCAAATCAAAATGTTGAATCTGGGCATAGCATCTAAGTGAGCGAAAACTAGGGCTTTTTCCTGCCTAACTCATTTGATTCTGATAAGGAAAACTACTAAAAATGGAAAAGTATTTATTTCATCTGAAGCAAGCATGATCTCTGGTTGAGTATCTTTTACCAAAAGAGACGGGGAAAAAAGAGAGAAGAGAGGAGAAGAAAAGGAAAGAATAAAAAAGAAAAGAGGAAAATATGTACTTGTTTCATTATTCTGGGGTGGAGGCGAGGGGAATGGATCTCTTAGCTACATTCACAGTTTGCAATAACACCCTGAATTGACATTCTAGTCAAGGAGCAATTTCCATTTGTTATGTATATGTATGCATTTTTCATCTAGCATAACACAGGCTCATACAACATAAGATTAAGATAAATTGAGGTCTTTCTCTTTCCTTCTTAATTTACTTCCTTATTCCATATACAAAGAACCTGCCTGAATATGAGAGATTTGACCTAAATTCCATTTTATCAAGAAGGTTGCCTAAAATTTACAATGTGAAAATAAAGGGGGGGGGGTGCATTTGATTTCCCAAAGTTCAAACCTGGGAAATATTAGCATAAGCACTTTGATGATCATGTCAGTAAGTCTAGAGAATTAATCTCTAAAGCAATCAGAATTCAGATCTTCTACAGCTTTATAGATCAGAATGACCTATTTTAATTAATTATTCCAGATACAAAGAGACAGCTGTTTTACATAGAAGATTGGAACTGTTATCTGTTTTCAGGACTATGTTACCTTGAGTAAATTGCTCTCAAAACCTAACTTCATACGTGATTTTTTTCAGCGATCTTTAAATTGGAGAAAAACTATGTGGCCCTGCTGAGAGACAGCACAGCAACCCGGATAAGAGTCACACTGCCTGGGTTTCAACTCTGGCGCCTTTGCTTATTAGCTGTTTGATATCTGCTGAGTTACTTAACTTCTTTGTGACTCAGTTTGTCATGTATAAAATGTGGACAATCATACTACATTCATAAACAATCCATAAGAGCCCATTATTATTTGCATGGCCATTATTATTGTATATCTATTATTATTTTTAATAAAGTGTGAGAATTTACAGATATATTTCACAAATTAAAACAAAAAAGACATCATAGTGTAGAAACTCAGCATTTTAATTCCTAAAGAAGCGATTATAATTCACCTCATTTTATATTGTTTATCTGTTTCCTTCTAGGTGTTTCATCAGTATGCTCATGTAATAAATAAAATAATAAATTATAATTGCTAATACTTATTAATCGTTTACCATGAGATTTGCACATTTCAAAATGTTTTTTCAGTTGTTATCTTATTGAATTTCCAAAATGAATCCATGGAATTGGTGCTATTATTGTATTTTCATTTTATTTTTTTAATGTTTTTCACTTAATTTTGAGAGAGAAGGAGAGAACATGAGCAGGGGAGGGACAGACAGAGGAGACAGAGGATCCAAAGCAGGCTCTGTGCTAAGAGCAGACAGCCCAATGCAGGGCTTGAACCCACGAACCACAAGGTCATGACCTGAGCCAAAGCTGGATGCTTAACCAACTGAGCCACTCAGGGTGCCCCTGTATTTCCATTTTTAAAGATAAGCAAACTGAGGAATGAATAACTTGTCTAAGTTCACACAGTCAATAGGCTGCTGAGTGAGAATTCCAGCCCAGGATGTAGGGACTTATTATCGTGCCTTTAATCAATACCCTGGAGTCCGAGGTTCCCAGCTTAAGAAATGTTACTTATTATTGTTGTTATTTATTAGCCTTATATTTTTAATCAACTAGTTTGACCTGTGGCAGAGACGTAAATATTTGTTGAGAATTAGGTGAATAAATGCATGGATGAATAAATGATTAACATATAAGAATTGAATCAAATAAGGAAGTACCTTTTGCTTCATCAAATATGAGGAGGGCTGGATAAAGAATCACTTTCATAGATACTCTAGATATTTTCATAGATATTCTAATCATAAGTTTTTATTTGCTCCCAAAGCCAAAAAATGTTAGTATAGTTAATAATGGTGTATTCTTCTTTTAATATGCACCACTTTGCATATTAATTGACTTCCATTGTCCTAAAAGCCACCAATGGGAAGATATTTTTGCCCAAACTTTGAGCACCAGAAATATTTTTAAAAACTTAACTAAGCGGGGCGCCTGGGTGGCTCAGTCGGTTAAGCGTCCGACTTCAGCTCAGGTCACGATCTCGCGGTCCGCGAGTTTGAGCCCCGCGTCGGGCTCTGGGCTGATGGCTCAGAGCCTGGAGTCTGCTTCCGATTCTGTGTCTCCCTCTCTCTCTGCCCCTCTCCCGTTCATGCTCTGTCTCTCTCTGTCTCAAAAATAAATAAACGTTAAAAAAATTTTTTTTTAAAAAAAAACTTAACTAAGCAAATAGACTAATATTCTAAATGAAAATTGGCATTTAATAACCCCCTGGATCATTTTTTTAAAACATATTAAAAAGAAAAATCATTATCAAGTCACAAAATATGGTTAAAAAAAAATCTATGTCTAAGAATGTTGTTTTATCCAGCAGTTTCAGCCATCATTAGCCAAACTGTCTTCATACTTTCTGAAGCTAAACCATGTCTAATGGTATCCTCACTAATAGCAGAAAGACATTTGAGAAAATTCATTTTTTAAAGGATCATTGAGTGCCTTTGCTAGTTAAACCGGAAGCCCACAGTAATCAGGGAGAGGCTTTGCTTGCCTTTTCCTATGGCTTCTTCATTAGCAGTGGTAATAACGACAATAGTTAGTTCATAACTAGTACACTGTTAAGGCGATCCCTGGGGTGCCCTTATACACTCTATTTAATTTTGGCTTCCGGTTTGGTCAGTTTATTTTGCAAGCCAATTGCCTCCCTGCCATTCCCAGCTCTCTAGAGTTTGCCTAACTTATGGAAATCAAGCTGTTTTCTTTCTGCTTCATGCATCAGTGCTAACAACAGCCAAATAGCTGAACACAGAATTTAGTCTTCAGTGCTTAGGCAATGTGAGCATCTGAAAATATACAACTTATTTTTAAAGTCAGAACTCAAATCTCTTAGTTTAAAAAAGTTAACAGAACAGTCATACCCACTTCTATCCCATACCAATGTACTTGGATCTTTAAACCATGCAGTTGACTTAGTTGCTTTGTTACTAAACAATTGTTTCCATGACTTTCGGAAACACTTTGATGAAGGAATATGGTTGTTTTTCTTCAGTCCTTCACAATCCGTCTTATAGGTCCCTTATACACCCAATACCATCGCACATAGCACTTAAATTACTGCTTCGTACACAGTAGGCATCTAATAAGCGCTCATTAATTAACAGCAGCTAAACAACAGTGTGTGGCTCATACTACTTAACAAACATGTGGATATTGAGAAAAATGCCTATAACTGTATCATTTTTAACGTTCCAATTTACCACTCACAAACAATGGCACCTGGTAGTCCTATTCTTATGGCTCTTGGGAAGTGCAAATTAGTTCACGTTTCCATTGATTTCGTTTCTAGACTAGACACAACAGATTACAGTACTGCAATTTCTCCAGTAATTTCTTCCCCATGACAATTTTTCATATCTCCCTAAATCTATGCACCTTCCACGTATATCCTTCCAAGTAGGGTTGCTATAAAAAATGAAACGGAAAGAAGAGGTAAATCTTTTGAATAATTACAGAATAAAATGGAGTATTGTTTTTATCCTTGACTGGTCCAAATTACTTGCATACATTGATTTATAGCATTGATAACCAATACAAACTCTATTTTATTTCTGCCCAGGGAATGAACACTGGGAAATAAAATAGTCTAATCCCTGCATTACTGCAAGTGATGTCAAAATCTCAGAACAAGTTTTCTACCTAAAACTTTTGAATGATTACAAAATTATTCACAGGGAAATCAAAACCCCTATCCAGAGAGTCCAGTGATTTTCTAATATGCTACTATCAAAATGAAAAGAAGTAAATGCTATTTTTCCATTTGTTTTCATAAAGTTTTATAATGCTACTCTCTCCACTTAGAACATTAAAAGTCTAGGTTTCAGACTTTACCTAGGAGACTGTGGAAGCCACAGACTCTTCTGTATTTTTTAAGCAATTTAATTTCCTCCTGTCCTGATTCTATTACAGTAACATAAATTATAGTAAAAATTTAATAAAGTGGACAGTTAAGTGGATTTAATCTATTCTCTTCAGAATAAATAAGATTAACCAGATAAGATGCAGATTTGAAAAGTATTTTAACTGATAAGGTAAATCAGAAATCAAAAACATCCCTGAAACTACACGGTCAGGTAATTAAGGGAAATAATTTTAAGATTAAAATAAAGGGTAACAAGCAATATAGTACTGATTTCTTTCTTTGTAAAATAATTAACCTTTGGAAAGACTTTCTGTCAATGCAGTCTGTCAGAATCAGACACATTCCTGAAAAGCAAATAATAGGAAGCAAATCTTGGTTGTACTCAGTCTCAATGAAGGTAAGACTTCCCAACTTTTGCTTCCTATTTTTGAAATCTACAGTTTCTCTTTTGTTGGTTATTACTTCTTATTGTTCTACAGATCCATGCAACACATTAAAATCCTCAAAACATTTAACACCCCAGAGAATTTACAGCTGGGTTAATATATAGACAGTAACAGTCTCCATTATACAATAATAGATTTTAAGTATGGAGAATTAAAAATAAAACAAAATAAAACTTCATGGTTCTTGAGAAATTTTTCAACCCTTCCTTGACCTAGTCTAACAGAGATTGAAATTGATCGCTTTCTGGTTGTTAAATCAGTTGATTCGCACATTTTTTGGAAAACAGTAAATATCCAATAGGTAGTTGATGAATAAAATAGTATAAAGAATAGAATATAGTATAATATACAATACAATACAATAAAAATTCACCTCTCTGGAACAAACCTGGCATGACTTAATTATTCTAAAGCACACATTTTTTTTCATATTTAAGATAAAATTCATCTTCATTAATGGATGTGCTAATCATTTTGCCTACTGTGGTTAAGATTAACTTGGAATTCAAACTAAAATATCATCACTTTTCAGGAAAAACCCTGGGCCAGTTTTGAACAACATTATTATTGATAAGTAAGTCAGTATTATTATCTCTAACAGTGCATCTCTTTTATGGAAAGGAAACTGATGAGCCTACAGTCCTAAAAAGTGTTTGGCCTTAGAATCTCAATACATTGCTCCACGCATTAAAGAGAATAGAGAAAAGATGTGGGAACTGTGGGAATGATATTTTCAATAGGAGGGACTGTTAGATTCAATGATTACATACAGTTTATAAAAAATCAAGACAGCATTCAAAGCTCTCGATAACCAATGAAACTGCCTTCTGAGAGGTCACAAGTTGGGGGGACAGGGACATTTAAAAATTTGGGTTCTTCACCGAGTAGTGATTCTGGAACTGGTTAGTCCTTAAACTGAGTTAGTCCTTAAACTGAGTACACTTCAGTAACTTAGTCCTTAAACTGGTTAGTCCTTAAACTGGTTAGTCTTTAAACTGAGTAAACTTCAGTAACGTGAAACAATAGTAAAAATACAGCTGAATGATTCAATTTTCAAATGAGTTGCCAAATGCTTCACGGGAAAAGATACTAGGAAAAGATCTCTTTAGTGTTAAACATTTAAAATTCAATGTAGGGTATTTATTCAACTTGAGTAAAAAAATAACAAAAATGGTTATAAAATGCAAGCCATTCAGCAAGTCATGTTAGTTCTGGAGGAGTTTAGGAAATTAATACACTTATTAATTTGCCTAAAATCAAACTGAGTATGTGTAGTCATTCTTTTATTGTTTGGGCATACGCAAACTAAAATGGTCTCGTTTATCCATGATGAAATTCTCTGTTTTGTCATTTCATAGTTATCTCTTAATGACTACAGGGGGAGCAGAACATGTGACCCCAAAATATGAGACTTTGGCATGTGGATTATTTTGAGCTGAATGGAATCAAGGTCTAACAGAATCAGGAAGAATTTTTTTTAACCTCTCCTTTAATTGCCTAAAAGAATTTAAACAAGGAGCCTGCATCAGGAAGACAGCAATTACAAGAAATAACTTTTTACATCAAAAAGTCTTCTCTACAGGGAAGGAAAACATTGGTTTTCCAAATATTTGCTCTTCCCATCATCCTGTGAATTGTCCTCCTTCCCTTTGATGTTTCAGACCCCTACCTCCTTTTCCTCAGCTCAGGATGTCATATACACTTCAAATGTCTCAGTGTCAGGGAGCCTCCTACCTTAGGGGTTCCCATATGTACAAAACTAATTCTTTCTCCCGTTAGTCTATGTCAAATTAATTATTAGACCATCCAAACAAACTAGGGGAAGAAAGAAAAAGTTTTCCTCCCCTACCACTAAAATAAACCTGATGAACGGAAAAATTCCTATATCATCTATATGATTTCCAAACAATTCTCACAATTCAAAGGTTTTTTTTTTTTTTTTAATGTTTATTTATTTTTGAGAGAGAGAACAGGCAAGAGGCAGAAAGAGAGAGGGAGACACAGAATCTGAAGCAGGCTCCAGGCTCTGAGCTGTCAGCGCAGAGCCCCATGAGGAGCTCCAATTCACAAACCTTGAGATCATGACCTGAATTGAAGTAGGACGCTTAACTAACTGAGCCACCCAGGCGCCCCTCACAATTTAAAGTTTTAATCACCATTTGAATTTCTACAATATGGCATTTATAGTGAACCACACTTCAGGAATACGAAAAAAAAAATTAGTAATTGGTTACCTTGGATTTAGTGCCTTCCAAAGAATGCAACTTTTGAAACATATAACATCTCTAAATTAAATGGGAAATATCCCTGTTATCATTCCTAATTTACAAAGAAAGAAAAGCAACAGGCCCAAAAAACATTCCCCCCCAAGTCGGTATCATTACTGACTTAAGACCCGTGACATTATATAGGACTAATTTATTTTTCATAAAGTCCTGCTAGATATGTCAAAACAGACTGTGAAACCCAGTAAGCAAATGTCCAGACTGGAATCTGAGGTCCGGGACAATTTTTCCTCTGACATCTCCCACCTCTGCTGTTGTATAAAGATCAGTACATAGAATCTCCCCAAAGACTTAAAAATATTGAAAACCTCCTTTCTATATTGTTTTAAACACAAACACACTTAGGAATGGTCTGAAAGACCCCCAGCTTCTTCCCCATTCCACACACCCCATGCCCCACATCACAGAAGGATATGGCAGTCTCGGCAGATGAAAGCAACAGGATGTCTTTGACACTGAAGGGAGTTCTTTTTCCATCTGCTTTTAACCAATATCTCCTTAGAGTTTAAAGAGAGCGAGAGAAGTGATAAATAATACATTATATACACACATATTTATATATATGTATGTATGTGTATATATAGATGGAGGTACGTATGCATATATATCATGCAGAAGAGCAGAACACAGTATTATTTTCAAGTGGTCCATGCAAATAGTCTCGTCAGTCAGATAAGATAGACATTTCAGCAGGAGCACAATGCGGACTTGGGATTTGTTCCAGTTTTCCTTCACGGTGGGCAGACAGAGGGTTAAAGAGGATGCAATCTGCTTTACCACTATAGTGATGTTGGAAAGCTGTGGATGCTGAGACCCATATATTTTTCTTTTGATGGACATCCGATGGTCCTGCTTCTTCCTGAGGCGCAGTAGGCTGACACACAGTGTTTTATGCACACGATTCCATAGCAATTCTGCCTAGGGTATGAATCTGTTAGGTAACAATGACTCTCAGATTCACAACAAAAGCGTCAGCTTCAAAGACTCCTCAGCAGCCATTTCCTCCAGAAGAAAATCATTTGCAATTTTTTTTTGTATACAGATACTTTAATAACATGCTGCTGAAGTTTTGAAAGAATTTCAATTTATGCAAAATGAAGAAAGGGAAGAAAAAAATAATACAGATAATGATACTAATATAGACTCACACTCCAAAAGGCCTGTGGTGGCATTGTATTTATTGCAATGTAGACACCTTATCAGTTATCCCTGTAAGGGGTTTAAAAATGGGCTTAGGAGGTTTGAACTAACCTCTGTTAACAGTTAATCAGCCACACTTTAGAACATACTAGCATACTTTTCTAGAGAGAAAGAAAGGAAGAAATTTAAAGTGGAGATTTTCTTTAATGATAGCAGTTTTACTGACCCTGTGTAAAGAGATTTATTGTTAAAGAAATGCAGTGTCTGACCTTTCGTGTTTCAAGACACCCTGGCATAGTGTGGGCCTGCCTGTTATCTTTCGCTTTTGCGTGTCCCCTGTAGGCAAGTCCCTCCTATCGAGAGCCAGATTAAGGGGAATCCTGGAAGGAAGAGGGAGGCAGGAATAAACTGGAACTATGGATCTTAATATCCATGCAGTGATTAAAATGCAGCCATGCCCAACAAGACCATACTGCTGTTATCAAAGACATTGACAACTTCTTTGCATTCAACTCAATGGTGTATGGGGAAACAGAAACTTTTAAGTTTGGTTGTCTCCAGGAAATATACTCAGATTTCTCAACACACACTGGCAGCATTCACGCATCACCCAGAGCTAACAGTGATCCCGCACTTCACTTGTCCTCTACCAAATCAAGTAGCGGGCAGCATCCAGGAAAGCAGTGTGCTGCCCAGGTGTACAAGATGACTGGTTAGTTTATTGATTTGTGATGAATCAAAACTCGGCAAATCAAAAAACACTGTACCCCAGAGTGCACACATTTTAAACCACCGCTGTTACTGATCAAATACACTGTTTCACAAACTAGATTGTTTCTTGAATCTTGTTTTCAAAGAAACTAGTAGAGGAAATTTTCTTCCATTTTACCTTTTGCCATTACACTTAAGAAATACCTGACCTAATTGCTCTGTGTGAGTTTGGTTTTCTGTGTGTTTTTTCTGTTTTGTTTTGTCTTTTAATTTTTTCTTTGCAGGCTGGGGGAGGGGGAGGTCAGGAGAGGAACATCCATGCCAAATAAAAACAGCACTTCATTGTTATATTTACTTTAAAAGAAAAAAGAATTGGGGGGGGCGGTGCTGGGGTTCAGTTGGTTGAGCATCCGACTTCAGATCAGGTCATGATCTCATGGTTTGTGGGTTCGGACCACACGTCCGGCTCTGTGCTCAGAGCCTGGAGCCTACTTCAGATGCTGTGTCTCCCTCTCTCTCTGAGACTCCCCAGCTCAAGCTTGCTCTCATTTTCTCTCTCTCTCTCTCTCTCTCTCAAAAATGAATAGATGTAAAAAAATATTTTAAAGAAAAAAGAAAGGAAAGGAAAACACAGATGAGTCAGGAAGGGAGGGGAACTAAGGAGAGGGATGGGTCAACTTCTTACTATATTTGGTTTTCTCTTTGCTAAATTACTAAAGGAATAACCAGCATCACCAGGCTCAACATAGAACTAGTAATTGCAACTGAATATACGTATATAAATAAATAAAATATATTAAAAATATATATAATAATACATATATTATATATATAAATAAAAGCAAATAAATATATATATAATAAATATATATATATATATAATACAAGTATATTTTAGGGGAACCTGGGTGGCTTGGTTGGTTAAGCATCCGAGATCAGGTCATGATCTTGAGTTTGGTGAGTTTGTTGCAGATGCAGAGCCTGCTTAGGATTCTCTCTCTCTCTCTCTGTCCCTCCCCCTTCTCAAAAATAAACTTTTTTTCTTTAAATTCAAGTTAGATAACAAAGAGTATAGTCTTGGCTTCAGGAATAGAACCCAGTGACTCATCTCCTACATATGACACTCGGTGCTCATCCCGAAAAGGGCCCTCCTTAGTGCCCATCACCAAAAAGAATACTTACATTTTAAAAGATTTACACTTGAGCTGCACCTCTGTGTTAGCTGAGATTCCTTTCACGTGTCCCTATGCAGACTTACCTCACTAAACCAGCAATAATCTTAGCCACTTACTCAGCCATTAAAGCATCAGTGAAATGCTTGACAGGGCATCCTGGGGCCATAGAGAAGCAGGGACAGAGGACATCACACAGGATGAGTGTGATGCCCTTAGAATCTAGCATGGTGAGAGACAGGCTGCAGTGTGCTGTCACCAGCACAAAATCCAAAAGGTATAAGCATGTATCACTTAGTATCATAATTTGGTATTAATACAAACATTTAAAAGCCCACCCATGAGAAAGTTTACTTGCTATCTCAATGGCAGAAGCCTTATGTTATGAATAGTCTTTGGCACAATGCTTGTTGGCAGAATCTGCCATACGTGAAACCAGAGGATACAGAAACCGTTGGTGGCCCTCCAATTATATCCATCACCACCAATACCCTTGGGGATGGTCCTTTTGACCCTCAGCTTTCCAGCACTCACGATTTCTAACTGTCAATATAAGCCTCAAAATCCAGTCTTAGAATATTCTCGCTTATGTGAGAACTATTTAAATAGGGGGCAAGTTATTCAAAGGATTGAGCTAAAATGTTCTCAGCTTTCGTTATCCTACCAGGCATGAAATGAAATGACTGTTTTAATGTTTACATTATTTATATTTATCTGGTTTAAAACAAATAAATATAATTCCCATAGGTCAATAGTTCAAACGCCACCACTCTCCCAAATACCCAATGAGGGATTGGTTAAGAATGCCTGCTTTTATACAATTCTAGAACTGAATTAAGAAAGATAATACACTGACAAATGCTCAGTATATTTTATATATAATTAACAACTGAATCTGCAATGTCTTTGAGATATATCATATTTTATAAAGCATCCTAACAAATAAAAAATTATCTATAGAACTCACATTCTGTCTTCTTTTATCCCTTGTTTTCAAAAAAGAATCCCAGAATCTAAACTAAAAACATTCTTTCTTACTCAAAGCCATTTAGACTATTGGCAAATCTATGTAAAAAGGTCAAAAAAGAAAAAAGCTTTTATCTTCATAATCAGAAGAGTCATAAAGTGGGATAAATTTCCCTATGTGTTAATTATTTATATCATCCCCATTTCAAAACACATCTGCTCTTTGTTTCCTTTTTGGTTTCTACTTTGCTATTTCCAGTCTGTTGAAAGCTGAGAAATAAGAAAACCCATCTTATTTGTAAATATGGATAATGAGGCCCTAAGTGAAATCCTGAGGGTCTAGTTAGAAGCATAGCCACCAAGCCTCCAGCCCACAGATTTTTCTGGGACATATGTCATAAGCAACTGCTACAACTCAGAGGCCTCTTCCAGCATTCACTGACACTTCAAGTGGTTAATATTGTCAGATAGGTGACTCCACAGTGAGTAAGCAGTTGTGTCTGTGTTTCTTTTTTAACATGTATATTTCTACATTGGAAATGAGCATTCGGCATAAATGCTTCTTAAGCTATGCAGCATTCTTAAAGAAAAAGAAAAGGTCAGTGCTAACCCAACATGATTAAAAAGAAATATTCTATAATGAGAGGTTATATTGCTACTTTACAAAGCATTAGAAAACTGCATTTGGGATATTAAAACAGTTCAGGCATCACCCAGGTGAAAAAGTGTGTAAAAACACAGAGAAGTGCTTCTAAAAAAGGTAGGGTTTTGGCAATGTGAACTCTGAAGAGAGATTAAGTGAACAAATAATGTTTAGCTCCTCAAAACTCACTTATGTAGGTGGAGAAGAATAACTTAATAGAAAATAAATAATCCATCTGAAGGGGAAACATGGAAGAGGGAAAACAATTGGAGATGGTACTAGGTAGTAACAAAACCAAAAATAATAAACTTAACATCTTTAACAAAAACTGTCAGACGAAGCAATATATCGTAGGGAGTCAATGCAAGGAAGTGATGCAACAATACATCTAATAAGGTCACTCTTTTTTCCCTCTCCGTCAATAATCTTGGAAAATGTTTATCTTGTCCTCCCTCAAGATCAGTTAAATACTGATTTAATGGTTCAGAGGATGGTCCGAGGAACCAAGATATCTAGTGTATCTTCAATTCGCAGCAGTTAAAAACTGCCACTCTCCTAAATTAAAATAATCTGCATGTATTCTTTGAAATTTTCCCCAAGTGTTTTGAAAGCAAAAGTGACAGATTAAATAGAGGAAAAAATAAAGGACACATAGACCAGTGAGCTTGATCACCAACTGAGTATATTTAACTAAATACTCATCACACATCCTGTCTGAAGACAAAAATCCATTAAACATTATTTCAACAACTCTGCCCCTTTTATAAGTCTGACTGTGCAAAGGCCCAAATTTTAGGACCAGCAGAAGTTCCCAATAGGCATGTTACCTATGAATGCCCCCATCAGGAAAGTCACTTAGAGTCTTTCCAAATCTTAGGGCTATTACACATTACTTAAGCTAAGCAATCTACATAAATCACAGCTCATGATGGAATCTGGACCAAGTGCTTTTTTTTTTTTTTTTTTTTTTTCCTCCTAGAACCATCACTGCAAAGCTTCAATCCACTTAATATTAGGAAGAGAAATCAACAGTGTGTATCCAGATGATGCATAGCTGTGTTTAATAATTTGTTAGATACCTAAAAATATAAAACATATTTCCCATTCTCAAGAAGATTCTAGTGTATACGTGAGAGAGAGAAAAAAAAATAATGAGGAGAAAATAGCAATGCTACTTAAATAATACAATAAGAAAATTGCCATCACAATTAAAAAATATACCTTGTTAAAAGTTTCTACTTGGCCTTCAGAATTCAGCTCACATGTTTCTTCCAGGAAGCCCTCCTTCAGTTACCCTCTCTCCTCTCTTGCCTTAACAGAAGTTGAGTTAAAGACATTTTATCTATTGTTTCGTCACCCCCTCTGCTTACTTCTAACAAAGTACTTATACTTATCATGGTATTTTAAATTCATGTCCACAGTGTTTGTTCCATTAAATCAGAGATTCTGTCATTTTCATAGATAAATTTCTGACAAAAATACAACCTTATGGCTGGCAAGGAAGAGGTAACCAATAACTATTCACCAAATTAATAAATGACACATAGTATTTGTTTAATAAGTGTTCATTAATTTTGTTGACTTTCCAAATGCAAAGATAATAAGTGGTATGGTTTCAAAAAAATACAACATATTAAAAGGGTTGTTGGGGAAGAAATCATCTGAACTTTGTAACCATATCACTTTAACCTTTTTTATTGTTTATCTTGAACATGTGCTATTCAACAGACTTTACTCCAAATGACATTTGGATCTCTCCAAACTCCAACCATATGCAGAAGGTCTGAATTATTTTCACCATTTTAATAGTACTTTGACTTTTGAATTCAAAAATCATACATGAATAGGTTCCAACTCTATTATGCGAAAACTCATCATTGCATTTAGTTCTCTGACTTAAAATCTCATATGCATATAGTATATAAAAGACATATGAGGATTATTTTTCAGGGAATTGATAATGAAAGCAAAAAGTTCTAATTGATTTTCTAAAACAGAGGACCCAAAATGACCTATTTAGAAGTACTACCTACAGCCACATCAACTACTTAAACTTACCAACTGAAATACTTGAGTCATGCAGAGATCAGATAATACAATAAATATTATTTACTCATTCATTGATTAATACAACAATCAACATACACACACTGAGCACTTACTATGTGCCAAGTATCACACTAAGCATTCTGAACACAAGATAAACGTTTTTTAAAAAAAGTACAGTCCAGCCTCCATGAAGTTCACCATCTATCCAGTGGCTAGAAATGGATACTAATCACATAATTACAAAAATAATTATAAAAATGCAGAGTAGTATAAATTATACAAAGGAGATGTGCTAAAAGAACAGAGTCAGTGTCACAGAAGGTTTTCCTGAGAAACTGACAGAACAGCCTACACCCACAGAATAAAGAGTAGCATGTTGGAGCAGAGGGAGGTAAGAAGTACAAGGAAATTTCAGGTAGAGGGAGCAGTACATACAAATATGATCAGTGACAGGAGGAACTGAGAGAATCTGAAGGACTGAAGGACCATTAGTGTGGGAGTTCAGAAAACAAGGGTCCTGTAGATGGAGCTAGAGAGATAAGGGTGAGCCAGCCCCATGGCAGTCTTACAGTTGGCAATTAAGATTTTTGTATTTCTTCTAAGTGCAATGGCTTCTACTAAACTTTTCTAAACAGACCGTTAACAAGATATGCATTTTGAGTCAATCACTGACTGCAGAGTGGGGAACAGATTGGAGTGAGGGTAGAGTGTCTACGGGAATACCATTTAGGAGGCTTTTGAAGTGACTCAGCCAGAGATTGTGGCAGCTTGAAGCACAGTGTCTGTGGCATGGAAAGAAGAGAAAGACATTTAGGTAGAAATGTCAATAGTACTCAATAACAGATTGAATTTACTTATGGTGAGTGAGTGAGTGAGAACAAAGACTTATGGATAAGTGCTAGCTTTATCTTAACTCCTGTGCCTTAAAGATAAAGGTTATATTTTGGAGGGAAATATCATAACAGTTTTCCAACCCAGTACCCCCAACACGGACTACCTGAACAAACTTTTCTTCTCCCATCGCACCCACGATCTATTGTGAGAAACAGATAGGTTTTATATCACACACACACACACACACACACACACACACACACACACCATTGTTGGACAGCCCACATTAACAGATTCTATTTAATATAAACAAAAAGACATTGTATACAGGCAGTTTCATCGAAATAAAATATCAAAATAATCAAGGATTCTTGGCAGATGAACATGAGATCTATCTGACAAAGAAAAGCTGTTGTTTCCCTTTCCTTCCTTCCTACTGGGGATGCTGCCATGAGAATACCTGAGGCCAGAGCCACAAAAGCCTCTTGCAACCATGTGACAGAGGAGGAAAAGCCAACACACTGAGGAATGAAAGAAATCCTGGTTATTGATGTCATTGTTGAGCCATCCCTGAAGCCATAGACCTCGAGGTCACTTGTTATGTGAAATAATTAAGTGTCATTACTTTTTAGAGCAATTGTTAGCTTCTACCAGACAAGGCACACTTCTGAGGCTAACGTACAAGCAATGTGTGATTCAAATCATCCAAATGGAAAGAAAAATCCATATTGGAAGCAGCTCATGTTATATGCTAAAATTCTAGCTAAGAAACATTTGAAATTCTAGATAAGAAATATTGTCTGTGCTCAATTAAAGTATTTTCATTAGCTTACTTTTATGAAAATATGATTATATAATAAGAATTCCATAAATAATCAACTCTTCAGAGAGTGTCTAGAATGTCTCTGCTAATTGTATAAAGAAAGAATCTTAAAGAAACAGTTTTCTGAAACTTCTCTGACTTAAGAACACACGAGCACTATTCTTTTGTTTATCTTACTTACTTTGTGCATATATCTACCATACTTATTTGTGCATCTATTCTTTCATTAAACTGTAAGTCCTTTGAAAGGATAAGAGTTGTATTCTTTATTTTTCTATCCAATGCTATCAGAAATCCTATCAGAAACTATCGATTGAACCTAAAAAAAGAGAAAACATTAGGATTCAAGGCATCTGGATCCTGAATTCAGTTGGCCGTGAAGTAGATTTGTGTCTTGGGCAAACCACTTAGTTATTCTGGAGCCAAATTTTCTCATTTAGGACATAGGGGAACCAGTTAGCAGCAGAACTGCCTTTCCCAAGAATCCCCAGTGTATAACACACAGTCAGATTCCATCTGAGAAGAGGTGGGAGTGCAGAGCTGTGTTTGTTTACCTGTACCCGCATTCCTACCATCCCATCGCCTTGTTATCTACTCCAGGTATTTCCCCTAAACCCCGCCCTTGCGGGAAAATGAGAATCACTGGGTGTAACAATCTTGAACATACCTTCCAGCTTTTAACAATGAATGAGTATCAGAACAAGGAGGGTGAGCATCTTCAATTAGATTCATTGCAAGGTTAAAGTCCCTCCAAAGTGCAGGATGAAATAGTAACTTCATTATAGTACATGAAAACTTAGTGATTGTTAGACCATACTCTGCTCTGCCTTTACACTCCAGTTCAATAAAAATATCAGTTACTTCACAGGCTTTGAGATAAGAAACCCAGACCTCTCTGCATTAAAGATATCCTAATCCATGTATAAAGTTAGAATAACAGATCTTCTGAAATACTAGAGACCTGAGTCCTGAGAAAAATGGACTTAAACATTAAAATTCTGGTCCAATTTAGGCACTCAATTTAGATTTAGGCCTATTCAAGTAGATCTGGTCTGCAAAGCCAAATACCATACCTTTCAAGTGCAATAGTAAAGGAAGAATATAATTTTATTTTGTTTAATAATTGCAGACATGTGCACTTATTTTTTTTTTGTTTGTTTCTAACTCTCAAAGTTTGGTCTAATTATTATTGTTAATTATGGTTCTGCTCAAAAAGAGGGACACTTGAGTGTCAGAGGCCCTAGTGATTTCCATACAGAACATTGCCTCTGAAACCCAAAATCCCAAGCAATTGTAATTACTCTGGCTAATTCTCATGTCAGCAAAGTTATTTAGTAGTCACTGTTCCATTTTCTGGGAAACATTCACCACAGTAACCTAACCCTTTCAGACAGAGCCAGAATTCACCAGAGACCTAAAGCGTTAAGCATTCTAGCTATCACATACACAAAATAAAATGAAAACAAATGAGAAAATAAATGTTACAAATACCTTTAAAAAAAGGTACTCTATCATAAGGCATATGCTACATTGTACTCCCAAAGATGACTATTTATTTCAAAGATGATTTGTTTTTATTTTGTTCTGTTGAAATGCCATCAGCAAACAGGCAAGCAGAATAACTCTAAAACCATTATTTGGCTACCTGGATTTTGCACCCTCTATTGAACAACTTACACAATCTTTACTGTGGTTTTAAGGCTTAGTTGCCCATTCATTAGGTTGACAAACTTGTCAAAAGCCTCCAGGACTATGTCAGTTATGTCAGAAACACTTACAGAAGTCACAGCACATGCCAGGACTCCACTGAGTCCTGTCAACCATTGCCAAAATGACAAGAAACCCTTCTGGGGACAAAGGGCTATACAGAGATATGAGCCCTCCCACTCAGATTCTGTTGACTTGCCAACCCAGTTACTCTGGGTGAAACTCTCAGCAGTTCTGTTTCTGCTGATGGAACACCTTAGTCTTTCTGGATGCGTTATATGATGCATTCCAAGAATCCCTAATTTTTCCTAACATTTTGGCACTCAAGATTAAAGTTGATCAACCATAGTTTTTGATGCAGGAGCTGAACACTTAAACCCGTATTTTGACACAGGACGCTCAAAAACAAATGCATGTTTATGAAAATCGGGAAACCAAAAATGGAAATCAAGTACAAATAAATAAGACTGACAAAACGTTCATATATAAGAATTAAATTATTTTAACCCCTATAAAGAAAACAGAATTCAAGTAGCTAAAATAACAGAGAGGTACATTAAATATTTTCTCTCATCAAAAAATTTATAACTTAAGGATTGGCAAAAAACAAATAACTGGCAATAAAATAACCTAAAATATTTCCAGTTAGACTCCTGTAAGTGGTTGCTAGAAGTGTTTCTGACATATCTGACCAACACTGTCCTGGAGTTAGAAATATTTAATATAGTTCAAAACGTTTTAAAATTAGAATACTTACATGAATACAACACAGGAAAGAAACAGAGCAACCAAGTGACTCAGAGTAATAAAAAGTTGTGAATGGAACTACACACAGGAAAATATGTTCTTCTATGCATTCCCCACATTGGTAAAAGGAGGTCTGAAACCGTACTTCCCAGAAGCCCTTGCCAGCTTGTATTCCAGTTAACTTTGCCGATGAGAGGGGCTTACGTGAGATTAGGAGTGAAGAAGCAAGGAACAGTAAGTGTGGGCTCCTTGGGTCCTACTCAAAACAAGGGTTGTACCCATGTCTGTGGCGAGTGTAGATTCATAAGGCTCCGAATAACACTTCTATCCCTTTTGCTTCTCCTGCCCATCCTTCACTTTGGTAACCAACTCCCCATATCACACCCCAATAGAGTGGTTTCTGTTTCACTGATTTAAAATGGCTGATAAGATCCTAAAAATTGTCTCATTCATTTCCCATCAAATTAAAAAGGAGAGAAATAAAGTCCTGTCATTCTACTAGCCTCAGGGTGGATAATCATAAAATTTTCTCATGCTCACTGTATCAAATGATTATAGTAAAATTCCCCAAGCATTCTGTTAAGTCTCTCGGGAGTAAACATTAGGAGGCTGACCATTTCCAAATAGTTTTATTTATCTGGGAGGAATAGCCTACTTTACACAAAACATATAGAATACGTGGTTGCTTCTCATCGTGTCTACCATAGAAAATTTAAATATACAAACAATTCCCTTTGGTCACCTAAAAAAAAAACCAGCTGGGCATAGGATACTCAGATGTTAGGTTTAAAGACAAGCTAAAAATCAATTTGCAGCAATGCAGTGTATTTGAAGACACCTGGGAAATAACACGACTGTAGGAACTTGCTCGAGTGCTGCTATCGAAGATGACTGGTTCAGTTTATCCCTTAAGCTAAAAGACAGAGCCGAAAACAAATGGAAGCTCAGAATGTCAGCAGAAAAGCAAACTTCACATGAAAGTCATGTTGGGAAATAATTAGTTTTACTGGTCATACTTCTCCATTTAGGAGAGCTCATATATGTTGGCTTGGTTTTGGTTTATTTTTAGGGCTTTTATTTGTTTTTTTTTTTTTTTTCAAAAGAGAAGTAAGATAGCTTGCAAAGGTGCACATTATAGAGCAAAAATAATAAAAATCAAGAATAATTAAGAATCATACAGAGTACAATGAACAGTAGGGAAATAATATGGAGGCAGAACAAAAGATGTACGGTGATATATTTACCAAATAGATATATCAAATTTCACATAAAATTTTCTAGCAGCCAATAATAAAACATAAACAGGGCTGCCTGGGTGGCTCAGCCAGTTAAGTCAGACTTGATTTTGGCCCAGATCAAGATCTCATGGTTCATGAGATTGAGCCCCACATGGGGCTTGACGTTGACAGCCTGGAGCTAGCTTGGGATTCTCTCTTTCTCTCTCTGCCTCTCTCCCTCTCAGAATAAAAAAATAAACTTTAAAAAAAGGGGGGGGAGTAAATAAGAAGACATAAACATGATTCATTATAGGTTTTAGATTCTCATTAAAATAGAAAAATATAATAGCAGCTGCAACTATTCTTAATTCTGAGACAAGAATTAATATTAGTAATAGCATCACTTATCAAACATTTGTTAATGTCAATGATCACAGCTGTCCTAAACATATTACATGAATTAATAGATTTGATCTTAACAAAAGTCCTAAATAAGTGGTACTATCACGATCTCCATTTTTACAGAAGGGGAAATTGAATCAAAGTAAAATCAAATGCCAGGCCAAAGGTTTCCAGCTAGGAAATGCAGGAATTGGAATTGGGTTCCCTACAGTCTGGCTCCACAGTCCGTCCTTTTAGTCATTATATTTATTAAAATGCCCAAATAATGAAAAAATATTGTCATATTAAACTTGGATTGGGTCATTTCCTTATGTCACAAGACCCGTGGCATCAGGCTAAAACACATACCCAAAAAAATCACTTCTACAAAGTAAAATGAAGTTGCCACATATCCAGCTCTTTTTTTCTTTTGCTTTAATCTCGAGTTAGGCTGTTACTCAAAGGTTGCAAAATCCAGTGCCTGCAGGGACCACAATGATAATCTAAATCAGTGATGTGGGTCATGAGAAAGCAAAAAGGAAGGAAAAAGGACAGTGACCAAAGAAAGAACTATTTCTTGGTTCCACGAATTTGTTGCCAGCCAGGGATATGTGCCAGTGTGGCCAGATTTTTTTTTATTATTTCCAGGGAAATCCAGATTTTATGCAAATTTTATATTCCTTGTTAAAATTTGTGTGTGTGTGTGTGTGTGTGTGTGTGTGCACATATATGAGCAGAAGACACATGTCTACAAGCTGGATTTGACTAAGAGGTCTCTAGTTTGTCACCCCTACTGTAGCATTGCTCAAGTAGCGGTTCTCAAATTTTATCCACATCAACATCTGAGGGGAGTGGTGGTTATCAGTAACATCCTCATCTTGGAACTAGGACCTTCTAAGGAGATGACATTAGGACTCTCCCCTTTCATTCTCTCCTCTTCCTCCACTTCCTCACATTCTATTGAGAATCACTGATTCACCTAAATGAATTACTACTTTTCTCTCAGGCAATTCTCTGTAAGTATTTGTTTTTCTCTGCTAAGCCTCAGAATAATATTGAGGTTGGGAATTTGGAATTATACTCCCTGTTAAGAACCTCGAATATGTAGGATGCAGCTATTTCAGGCTGCCAGATAAATGCAGAGCTGACGTGGGTTAAGCCTCTCTTCATATTCTTTTGTGAGTTAGAGTTGTCTAACCAACCTCAGAGGCAACCTTTGTTCAGAGGCAAACCAAGGTTTTCTTCACAATGTAAGTCTATTCAAATAGCATTGAAAGACAAAGGGGGCAGTGATAGATATGAATATGAGTTCCTGAGGTTTTATATCATAAATCTGAAAAAAAAATCGGTCTGAAATTCCCTCTGTATTTATCTTACTTTTCTGAGCTAAGTATTTTCCTAAAACAACCATGTAGTAGTTAGGCTTAAGGAAAACTATAATAAAATTTAAAACAATGACAGGAGTTGGAGGGCGTGTAACATTTTTACTACATTCATAATATGCCAACAAAATGCTGAAGGGACTGGAGAGTGGCTAATAGCCATGACATGATGAAAATACAATGTGGTTAAATACCTAGGTATTTATCCAAAGGATACAAAAATGCTGATTCAAAGGGGCACATGCACCCCAATGTTTATAGCAGCGCTATCAACAATAGGCAAATTATGGAAAGAGTCCAAGTGTTCATCAATGGATGAATGGATAAAGAAGATGTGGTATCTGGGGCACCTGGGTGGCTCAGTCAGTTAAGCATCTGACTTTGGCTCAGGTCATGATCTCATGGTTCGTGGCTTCAAGCCCCACATCAGGCTCAGTGCTGACAGCTCAGAGCCTGGAGCCTGCTTTGGATTCTGTGTCTCCCTCTCTCTCTGTCCCTCCCCAGCTCCCACTCTATCTCTCTCTCTCAAAAAATAAACATTAAAAAAGATGGTTTTTAGAGAAGATGTGGTATATATATAATGGAATACTACTCAGCAATAAAAAAAAAATGACATCTTGCCATTTGCAACAACGTGGATGGAACTTGAGCATATGATGCTAAGAAAAATAACTCAGTCAGAGAAAGACAATACCAGATGATTTCACTCATATGTGGAATTTAAGACACACAACAGGTGAACACAGGGGAAGGGAAGGAAAAATAAGATAAAAACAGAGAGGGAGGCAAACCAAAAGTGACTCTAAATACAGAGAACTGAGGGTTCCTGGAAGGGAGGTCAGGGGGGGATGGGCTAAATGGGTGATGGGCATCAAGGAGGGCGCTTGTTGGGATGAGCACTGGATGTTATATGTAAGTGATGTATCACTGGTTCTACTCCTGAAACCGAGAACACACTGTATGTTAACTAAATTGAATTTAAATAAGTTCTTAAAAATATGATGTGGTCAAGATATGCCTCTGCTCTAGGTGTTATCAGTCAGCACCACCATTTCCAATCATAAGAAAGTTTTGCTAAGTTTCTTCATGTGGAGTTCATGAAAACATACAAAAGATATGCATAATCATCATTGCCATGGCTCTCATGCTACATTGCTTTCTGCTAAGTGCCTAACATGGCGTGGATGGAGGAAAACAATCTGGTGAACATCAGAGGGCCATACAATATGGTGTATACAAGCAGAACACTCGAGTCTTCAATACAGAAATCCTGACCCAGCCATAAATTACAGAAATTAAAATTAACATCTAGACTCAGGTTGTGGAGTTACAAGGGACAACTATATCCCATTCCCTGATCATGTGCAACACTCTACAGCAAAACTACCCTGGTTGTTTTAATACATGATGATCCCTATAATAAATAAAGACCTCGGGGTGCCTGGGTGGCTCAGTCGGTTGGGTGTCTGACTTCAGCTCAGGTCATGATCTCACAGTCTGTGAGTTGGAGCCCCGCGTCAGGCTCTGTGCTGACAGCTCGGAGCCTGAAGCCTGCTTCGGATTCTGTGTCTCCCTCTCTATCTGCCCCTCCCCCCACTCATGCTCTGTCTCTCTCTGTCTCAGAAATAAACAAACATTAAAAAAAAATTAAAAAAATAAAGACCTCAACACATGTTGGAGCAGAATGGAAAGAGCAGCTGTTCTCTCAGAGCTCTGCCTTCTTTCATTTTTCTCTTCTCATGGAGAAAAACAAGTGTCCATCACAGCATTATTTATAATTCTAGAAACCTAAAAAAGTAATGCATAAACAATAAGGCAAGGATGAAATACATTATATTACAGCAAATATTATGCAGGCTTTAAATATTATGCTTCCCAAAGGTTTCCAATGATGAGAAAGAAATGCTTATGTCACAACAGTAGGTGAAAATGACAGATGATAAAACTGATCACACAGAAAGATTCCACATATGCCAATCCAGACATGTAAGAAATGATGAACAGTGATTGCTTCTAGGTGGGGGAGCGAAAGGTGTGCTTTTCATATATATTTTTTGTCTGCTTAATCCAAATGTTCTACAGTAATCATACAACTATTCTTATAATCAGAACCCCCAAATTCAAACTTCTTACAGAACAATTGGCTCCAAAAATATAGTTAATTGATGGACTGAGGTTCTTCCTGCCAAGAAATTCTGCCTCCTACAGTTTGAAAGGGAAAGTACAGTATTACAGGGTAACAATTATCAAAGTCCATTGCCTCTGTCTATATCAGTCTGTTTTAGCCACACACAAAGCACTGTCTATAACAGCCCAGACTACTAACACTAAGTGACCACAAGCACCATAAAAAAATAGCCTTCATTTCTCACTGGCCGTGTTTCTTCCATTTACTGTCAGATAAAGATAACATCTACTCAATTTGTCAAGGCAATTTTGTGATGACAAACTGATGAAGTTAAAGTCATTAGCATTTCTACAGAAATATTATAAATGTAACTCACATATTTCTGTACTCTCCACCAAAATCAAGGTTATGCTTGAAGTATAAAAAAGATATGAGAGGACTCAGAAGAGAATTGAATTTCTTTTGAATCGATGTTATAGAAATGAATTGTGTCATTTTTAAGTCTTCTCTTCCTATAATATTAAAAAAGAGAAAAATCTTATACTGCAAAAAATATTAGGTTAGCAACTGCAATTATTAGTCATTGATTTTGTGCAAGCACTGTCTATTTCAGAATGCTGCTGTGGGGATAAGATATATTTAAATATTGGGACTAAAGTTGGCTAAGCCTACATTTCTCTGATTAAATAATACATCAATTTCATCCATGTTTTCTACTCTCAGCAACCAGGAAGTGCTGTTCACTAAAACCAGGATGATATAAAAAAAAATCACCTTTTTAGGTCATCTACGAGGAAAACAAAAGTCATTTAGGGTTAAGAGTAGCTTTATCATTAAGTCCATCTGATGACAAGTCATAGAATAACAGGTGCGTATGCTTACCCTATTTAGATTGGCACTGTTAGCTCATTTCACAGAATAAGTAAATGTGGCTCAGAAACTTTAAATACCTTGGTCAGAATCAGACAGGTATCAAGAGTTGCAAATCACCAACAGTGTCCACCCTGGATTAATATCCAAAGAACTTTAGAAAGTGAAGAATCCAATGTTGATTTAATCTGATTTTTCAATTGTGCCTTCAAAACTTTCCCCATCTCTTACTTCTACTTGCCTGTGTGTGTTGTCTTTATTCTCTCTCACCATAAACTGTTTGCTTATGCATAATCCCCACATTGAGAATGTTTACCATATTTTCTCTCTTAAAAAAAAATTCCTGTAAAACTTCTGATTAATCCTTAATAAGAAAGACCCCCCCCCCACCACCACCACCAATCAAATGTGGCCAGTGGATAGATGCTTGTAAGAAAACAGAAGTTCTTGGGGTGCCTGGGTAGCTCAGTTGGGTAAGTGTCTGACTTCGGTTCAGGTCATGATCTCACAGTTTATGAGTTTGAGCCCCGCATCGGGTTCTCTGCTGTCAGCACAGAGCCTCCTTTAAATCCTTGGTCCCCCTTCCTTCTCTGCCCCTCCCCCACTCACACTCTTGCTCTCTCTCAAAAATAAACAAAAACATTAAAAAAAAAGAAAATGGAAGTTCCATTGAAACCCATATTGTTTGAGTACAAAAAAGAAAAAAAATAGCTCCTGGAGGAGGGAAAGTCTTCTTGGTATCAAATTAATTGGTATCGATTTAAGTGTGATACACAATTATACATAAATATAATGGAGTAAGGTTTATGACTTAAACTGTATTTTTTAAGGTTACCACTACTCTCTTTACCACCTAATATCAGAGGCTTTCTACCATTACATGGATAGGAATAATATAGAAAGAACAAAAGGGCAAACTTTTGGGTTTTGAGATTATGAGTGGATTTTGGCAAATAGCCAAGATAACAGTCTGGGCACCATGGTTTTTGCCTGGAAGAACTACATGACTGAATAAGAAACAATTGTTCTTATGAATTCCAATGACTTGGCTTAAAATATCAAGAGCAAAATTCCAGAGCAATCAGAACATAAAATAATGCCATAAGACAAACCATAGAAGAATCATGATGATTTATCCTTGCAGGGAAACAAGAAAAAAAAAAAAAAAAAAAGATCAACACTGTGTTGCTATGAAAAGAAAAATAACAAGAGTAAATTTTACCAGGATTTAGATGCTAAGAAGTTTCCAGTAAATCTTTGGGCCCAGGTAAGTCCTTGGGAGAGAACAGGATGAGAGAAGTTGCAATGGAGTACGCGAGAGGCAACAATCCCTGAACAGAAGGGACTGGTACTTGACTTTCCTAGGTTAAACTGAGAGATGCAAGCCTTAGGAAAGCCAGAGATCTAATATGAATCTCCAGTGACTGATGCATGAATTCAGGAGAATGTTCCTGAAAGCAGCAGCTACAGAGAATACCTTCCACCAACACAGGTGCAGGGAAATAGCTGAGTCCCTTTTTTTTTTTTAAATGTTTGTTTATTATTTATTTATTTATTGAGAGAGAAAGAGAGAGAGTCTGAGCACAAACAGGGGCTGGGGGAGGGGAGAGAGAGAGACAAACAGACACAGAATCTGAAGCAGGCTACAGGCTCTGAGCTGTCAGCACAGAGCCCAGTGTGGGGTTCCAACCCGCGAAATGCCAGATCATGACCTGAGCCAAAGTCGGATGCTTAACCGACTGAGCCACTCAGGTGCCCCTATAGCTGAGTCTCTTAAGGTAAATAGAAGAGGCTAGTAAACTATTTCTCAGTCTCAGAGAAGAGAAGAAGGATATTCCATGTAGCTGACTACTGAATGCCAAGGTGGAAGCACTGACCTTCACAGCAGATGTGGCTGGGTTACAAAGGTTATGCCCATAAGTATGAGGAACAAATTACACCTCAGTGGAGGCCAATAAACACCAAAGGCCATTGTGGACGAGATGTGCACCTCACACCGCACCCCCAATACAAAGAATTAAGTGAATTCTCCCAAATGTAGTTGCTATCAAGGAAAAAGAAATGCATAAAGGGGTAGTAATGGGGGTAAATTCTGAACTGAGAGGATATTTACCCTAAACATGAATGAGTTTAAAATTGGATATGATGAGCCCAAGACCTTAACAGATACTTTGTCAAATATGATATACGGAGGGAAAGAAGCATATGAAACAATGGTCCACGTCATGTCAACAGGGAAATACAAATTAAAACAATGAGATGCCACTGACTACCTATTAGGATGGCCAAAATCCAGAACACTGACAACACTAAATCCTGGCCAGGACATGGAACTCTCTCATTCATTGCTGGTAAGAATGCAAAATGGTACTGCCACTTTGGAAAGCAGTTTGGCAGATTCTTCCAGAATCTTACCATAAGATCTAGCAATCATGCACCTTGTATTTTCCCAAAGAAATTGGAAACTTATGCTCACACAAAAACTTGCACAACAATGTTTATAGCAGTTTTATTCATAAATGCCCAAACTCGGAAGCAACCAAATTGGTGAATGAATAAATTGTCTAGTACATCCAGTCAGTGGAATATTATTCAGCACTAAGAGAAATGAGCTATCAATTCATGAAAAGACATGGAGAAACTTAAACGTATGCTGTTAAATGAAGGAAGTTAATCTGTAAAATCTATATACTGTGTGATCTCAACTATATGATATTCTGGAAAAGCAAACTTATGGAGACAGTGAAAAGAACAGTGGTGGTCAAGGGTTAGGGGGAAGGGACGGATGAATACATGCAGCACAGAAGCTACTCTTTATCATACTATAATGGTGGATACATGTCATTATCCATTTGTCCAAAACTACAGAATTACAAAACCAAGAGCGAACTCTAATGTAAACTATAGACTTTGAGAGATAATGATGTGTCAATATAGGTTCATCAATTATAACCATCCACTACCGTGGTGGAGGATGCTGACAACAGGGAAGCTATGCGTGTGTGGAAACAGGGCATATGGAAAATCTCTATACCTCCTGCTCAATTTGCTATGAATCCAACTGCTCTAAAAAAGAAAATGTATTAAAAATATATTTTAAAAACTGGATGTGATGGGGTTACCTTACAATCGCTAGAATAAGAGGCGCTTGGGTGGCTTAGTTGGTTAAGCATCTGACTTCGGCTCAGGTCACAATCTCACAATTTGTGGGTTCGAGCCCCGCATCAGTCTCTGTGCTAACAGCTCAAAGCCTGGAGCCTGTTTCAGATTCTGTGTCTCTGTCTGTTTCTGCCCCTCCCTGACTCGTGTTCTTTTTTTCTCTCTCTCTCTCTCAAAAATAAACATTTTTTAAAACAATGGCTAGAATAAAGGTGTTACAACCAAGCAGAAATAAAAGCTCATGAGTTGGATTTTAAAGAAATAAGCACATTATATTTTTATATAACCCAGATTTGTGAATGTATGAATGTAATAACTAATATAAATTTATAATTTATGCATATGTATGCATTTATATATTGTATATGCATATATGCATTTATGTGCATATATAAAAATCAAATATGGGGTATTTGATTTAGAGGACTCAATTAATATAATTTTAATTATGAAAATACTTAAATGGATTAAATTACTTCTTTCTCAACTAAGCATTGCCTATCCATGAAATTTTTTTGATTTGTGTCATAATGGGCTGAATAATCTCTTTCATTTCTTGAACAAAGACTGAGATTCTGCATGTTACTGAGGTAATGAGATAGTAAATGCATGACTATATACAATGTACAACACAGCAATGATCAAATGAAAGAAGAAAAGTATTTTGGCAAGCTGGTGATACCAGGTATTTGTTCTGACTGAATTTTTCACTGCACTTGTCAGTAGTGTTGGTACTCTATAAAAACTCTCTAATCAATTATCTCCTTTACTATTCATACATAGTTTACTTATTTCTGCCCCATGTTTTGACTGCTCCCCAGTTAAGGTGAGTTAAGGCCCCTTAACTGGTTCTTATCCCTCCTTTTCTGTCATCACGCTTCAAAGGGCTCTCTCAAAGGCAGCAGTTAGTGATGACTGTAGACCATGCAATAATGTGTAGATTGCACCCTTCTTCCTTCCCAATGAAATCAAATTCACAATTCATACAGATTTCATATGTTTTTCTATTGACCAATTAATAATAAAATAATGAAACACATTTACATAACACATTATGCACTTGCAAAATTCTATGCTTAACTGGAAATATAAGGCATTTTTATTTTGCATATTATTTATGCAAACACAGATATTAACATAGTGATAGAAACACACAAAAGTAAAAGGGCAATAATAAAATAAATCAACTCCTAAATACTTTAAAAATTAAAAGAATATGTCAAATAGAATGTCAGAGGGAAATAGCTTGCTAATTTTATAATATAGGACCAATGTGACCCTGATCCCACTATAGTCTGAAACATAAATACTTTATGATAAATCATTTAAAATAACTGTCCCATACACACTAACCATATTTATATTATGAATTATTACAACAAAAATATGTACCATGTAAGGAAAGTAAAATTCTGATGAGAACTTGATTTCTTTAAACAGTGATTAATACACCAAAAGGTCAGAACTTTTTTTTAAGTCAGAAAAAGAATAACATGCCTATTTGTTTTAATGGTAGCATCTTTACAATATATATATATTTTTCTAAGTTCAAGCTTCCATATGTGGTCAACAAAAAAGAAGCAAGATATCCAGAAAGAAAAGTGACAGTCATTAAAATTAGAGTTTGAACTTTTTCATTTATGCTCTTTAATGCTCTCCTTTAATTACCTCATAAAGACAGAGTCACAAAGAGGAGGCCCAAAATTGGAATGAAAACATCCTAGCTTTATCCTTCTTCCCAGTGACAAAAAACATTCCAGAGAAACTTCTCATCTAACCAATCAGTGCCATTTACCTAAACAGTAGCCCCATCAGCAGGTAAACAGATATATGACTATTCAAAGCATACCATACTGCTTGCTTAATTAAAAGTTACACTTAGAATTTTGGTTGACTTTTTCCTACTACTATGCCAACAGAAGCAGACTTTAAATGGGATATTTTATTTTCACAAGTTAATTCCTTACAAACAGTTCCAGCATATTACTTTATTTCTCATTAAAGCTGAAACTTCACTACAATGAAATTGAGGCACCTGAAGCTTTTTTGGTAACAGGTAGGTAAAGAAGGAATAGTATCATTAGAGAATAGAATATCCGCACTTTCTTTAGAGACCAATGTGGTTCCTAAATTTCTATGACTCTTATTTTCAGTAAGTAGAAAGTTAATATTTAAGGACAATGTAATTTTTTTTATTTTGAAAACATATATGCTAGGCAATGCTTTAAATAACTTATAGATACAAATTACTTTAATCTCAATAATAACACAGTGAGATAGATACTATCAAGGTACCATTAAAAGATGAAAATCTGAGGCACCTGGATGGCTCAGTCAAGCATCCAACTCTAGATTTCAGCTCAGGTCACGATCTCACGTATCATGGGATCAAGTCCCGCTGTCAGCACAGAGCTTGCTTAAGACTCTCTCTCCCTCTTTCTCTGCTGCTCCCCTGTGCTCACTTGCTTGCTCTCTTTCTCTCTCTCAAATTAAGCAAATAAAAACTTTAAAAACATTTAAAAGATGAAAATGTGAGGCACAGAGTGGCTAAGTGTCATGACCAAGGACACACAGCTAATAAGTGGCATAGCTAGTGTTCATCTTGCAGTCTGAATCCGGACTCTATGCCATTAAACACTGTATATCATGTAGTTGTGGAATGTGGATGTCTTAATTCTCTGAGAAGCCAAACTATTCAATCAAATCCTATGCTTTAAATTACCTTCATGGCTTTCCACCAGTTAGCAACATAAATTAGTAAAAGGATATATAAAATGTTCCTAGCCCATGTGATCTGTTTTTCTATAACCTTAGTAATTGTCAAAAACAAACAAAAAGTGGAGGAAGGTGAATTCCTACATTAAAAAATGTTATATCCTTATCCCTATATATGACAGCCTTATATGCACAGGATGGTGTTTTTCTTTCTAAATGATAACTTTGCAAGTTTGGGTCTCCATACTCTTCCAACATATGTCTCAGAATCAAGTATCTCAGAGTGAGATTTTGTATATTTGTACAGCTAAACACATTTGATACAAAGATTTCAGAAGCATTTCCATCCTGCTTCTGTCTTACGGAGTGTGGCTTACATTCATCATGCTGACTTCCTTTATTGACAACAATGTCAATAAGAACTGTAACTAGGAAAGTCACTCATGGAACTCCCTTTGCATTAACCAGACTCAAAATTTTCAATTCCTTGAGAGTCTACAATCCTTACCTTTTTCTGCTCTGAGGAATCACCCTGATGTGTTTTTTCTGTTCTCCAAGTCAAATATCAGCTGCAGTCAACTGCAGACCATGGAGAGGCTGCTCTGTTTGCTTTTGCAGACAGGAGTACTGTATTTGGAGTCAGAAACTCTGGTCTTAATTCTGTCACATACTGGCTGTGAGGGCTTGAGCCAATCACTCACCATCTCTGATTTGGGTAATTCTCATCTCTAAGAACAGCACAGGACTGTTGGATAATTAAATACATTTCTGTATGGTATGCAACAATTCAAAGTTAATTGTTGATATCTAGTATTAGTTTTGCTAGGAACTAGAAGAAAATGATTAATAGCCAAAATTCATAAGCTTCTGAAACAGTTCCTAATTGCCTAATAGGGAAACAATAACGCTTTATATACAGAATAAGTTCTGTTTATGATATGCAACTGGTTACAAATGGCTTTCAACTACCACTATTTTCTCCAAATAAATTTAAGCAATATTCCAAAAGATTTGGACAACTGTTTCATACAATGTTATAAAAAAGGCCTTCCTTACATTTTGAGATGATTGCATACCATACAAGAAATATTGTAGTGGAAATGTCACGATTACCAACCCAGTTTCTTTAGCTCAGAGATTTAGGGACCAACTAAACTAAATACTTTCTGCAAACCCATGCTATATTTGGTATACTTAAGAGTCACATTCATAAGACCAAATTGTGCTCTTTCACAATGCAAGGGAAGAATTTGGCCTTCATAAACTTTCCATAAATCTGAGGAAGGAGAAATAAATTACATTTTTAGGCAATCCAGACATGTTACTTACATGAGCAGGCCAAGAAATTCCATTTGAATGAACTTAGCTGAAAAAAACAGACTCTAACAGAAATGAAAACCCTTTGATGTGTCTCTTGGAAGATCCATTTATAGCACTCCCATATGAAAAAGCCCAGTGTCGAATGGTTTCTGAAGATGAGGGTGCTTTTGGTCACATGCAAAATGAAGGAGCAAGCAAAAGTTTTTGTGATAATCCCTTAGCTCCATTTACTGGGAATTTTGCCCACGTTTCAGAAGACACTTTCTCACCCCTAACTAGCATCTTGTTCCCTGGCCCATCAGTTAGGATTTATTTCTGATAAATTGATTTCTAAAAGGAAAGTCACCTAATATGTCGCCCCTAAAAGATATTTACATTTAAGTAATGGAGACAATGGCCATCCCAAAGCAAGAGAGTCTAAATAGTGAACATTAGTGTCTAGAACATAATGTTGAGCAAAATCATGTATGGTCACCCTCGTTCTCTTAAGACCTGATCTGGGTCTTAAGATCTTGAGATCCTTTTGAGGAGGTCCTACCTACTCCCAATGTCAGGTGTCTTAGAAACATCCAGAAAACAGAACATCAGATACTGGGTTTTTTTTTTACCAAACTGAAAGCAGGTAAGATCAGAGTCATATTTAAACATTACTTCTTTTCCTAGAATAAATTATTGCCAAAAGGAAATATCCAGCTCCTTACCAAAATACATGTTCATGGAGCTAAATAATAGAGACATTACTTTTTATTTAAGTATATCTTGGCTTGGCATTCTGGCCAGAAAATGACTGGATAATAATGAATAACTAAATTTTAATTAGCATATATGTAGGCAACTCCTACTGGCATGTTCTGTGTAAAAATACCTTTATTTTTCTAGAATCTCATTCAATTCTAAAAGTAACATTTTTTAGTGCAAAAAAACATTTTTTTTTCTCATCCTCTATGTTGCAATCACATATTTTGGAATTAAAGTTCTTCCCAAATGTCATTGAGACATTTTATTAAGAAGCCTTGTTTTAAGAAAAGCCTCTTTTCCTGGGGGTGGTGGTGGGGGGGGACAGGAGGCAGAGGGGAAGTTGAAATGAAACCATTATCCCATACCATAATCTAAAATCTATCACTTTCTATTGAATTTTATGCTATTTTATCCTTTATTCCTGTTGCTTTCATTTGCTTTATTTTTGTTGCTGTTGTTTAAAACTATATGGATCCTTGAACAATGCAGGGGATAGGGGTGCTATTGCCCATGCAGTCAGAAATCTGTGTATAACTTTTGACTTCCCCAAAATTTTACTAATAGCCTGCTGTTGACCAGAAGCCATCACCGATAACCTCACAGTCAATTAAAACATATATCATATGTATTATATATTGTATTCTTTTTTTAATTTTTTTAATGTTTATTTATTTTTGAGAGAGAGAGAGAGAGAGACAGACAGAGCATGAGTGGGGGAGGGGCAGAGACAGAGAGGGAGACACAGAATCTGAAGCAGGCTCCAGGCTCTGAGCTGTCAGCACAGAGCCTGACACAGGGCTCAAACTCACAGACTCCGAGATCATGACCTGAGCCGAAGTCAGACGCTTAAGCAACTGAGCCACCCAGACACCCCTAAGTTGTATTCTTAAAGTAAGCTGGAGAAAAGAAAATGTGGTTAAGAAAATCATAAGAAAGAAAATGTATTTACAGTACTCTACTGTGTTTATCAAAGAAAAAATCCACATATAAGTGGACCATGCAGTTCAAGTCTGTATTTCTCCAGGGTGAACTGTATTTAATTTACTTTATCATTAACATATGATTAGATAAATGTAGTGACGAAATAAATAGATTGATATGTTTTATGTTCACAAATACACAGTTTTAAAAATACAAGTCTAATTTAATCTGCAAATTCTTTTCTTTTCAGAAACAGTGAATTTCTGAGGAAGAAAGCATGGCAATTTGTAGATAGTTATCACACCAAAAGGGACATCAATTGCAAATGCCATGTTAAGCAAATGAAATACAGTAAATTAAATGAAAGTACTTTCTGTAACACTTTATGCCTCTATCTGTTAATTTTGAAGGAGGCACCATAGTGAGGCTCATTTTAGCATAAAGTCATACTGCAGATGTACTACATGTATTTATTTTTCTTTATGAAAAAAATATATAAAACTTTATAGCTTGCCCCAGTTCTACGTTAGGAATAGCATGAAAAGCTTTTCTTTGTCTAATTGCCCCAACCCCTTAGATGTCTCTTCACATTTCCTCTCCCTTATACTACCCAGTGTTTCAAACCTGTGTCTGAACCCTGCAACCAGGGTCAGGGAAGGAGGTGTCCTTCCTTCTGTCCTTCTTTATGCCTGTAACCCAACTCCTCCAACATCCTCTAAGACATTCTCTCAATTACGCCCTTCTTCACCATCTTCAGTGGCTCCTTCCCCTCAGCCTTTCTATATAAACAAAATGATGAATCTTGTTTCTATCTTAAGAAAAAACTGAAACTTCTCTAATCTCTTTGTCCTCTGGTTATCGACCTGTGCATCTCCTCCTCATCACTGATTTCCTCAGTATCTCCTCCCTTCAGGCGGCTACAGACTAGTTCCACTCAATTCACTCATCGTCCTTTGTCCTCAGTCTGCTAACCCACCACCCTGCTAACAGTGCATAGAACAAGCTTCTAAAGGCCAAATTCAAGGCTCCTTTCATCCTCAAATAACCTGACCTCTCACAGTCTGGGGCACTGCCTAGCAAGCCATTCTTTTCTTTTCTTTTTTTCAAAACACTCTTTCCTGTTTTCTTCCCATTCTCCTTCTGGATTTTTGAGCACTTCTTATAAGTCCCCTGCTAGGCCCCTCTTCATGCTCACCCCACAAATGCTGTTGTTTACCTCAGAAAAAGAGGTCCTTGCTCGTCTTTTTCTTCCCAGAGATTCTCTCCCTAACTCTGCCCCTTCCATTTCTGTGGCATTCATTTATCCCTCTTCCCATATGCACCTCAGAAAATTTGTTGCTTCCCAAGATGACTTCCCTGGACCTCTTTGTTTCCTCATCTACAAAACAACATTAATAAGAACTACTCATAAAATTGTTAGATGATTAAATTAGGTGGTGCAAGTAAAACACTTAGTATCATGTATGCCCCAATATCAATAATCATTAGCTATTTTTTTTTTTTACCTCAAGCTAAAAATCTAACAATCATCCTTGGCTCTTCGCTATCATGGGAATAAGAAAAGTGGTCAATGAATGGAACAGAAAAGAAATCAAGTCCTGACATACTGCTTTTTAATAACTCTTGAAACCTATCCATTCTTCTCCAGTGCCACTTTGACTGCTTTATATAAGCAACCCTTCTTCTATACTATTTGTCCATTGTATCATTTTCTAACATACAAATGTAAACCGTTTTCTCCCTCACTTAATGTTGTTCAGTAGATCCCTTCCATCCACATTAAAAACAATTAATCTGTAGATGGCAGAGAAGAACTAATTTTGTATTTCCAGTTTCATCGGACCCACACATGTTTTGTGCTCCATACCAAAAAATAATAATAATAAAAATTGCATCCCTGGAAACATCAACAATGCATCACTTCTCCGGGCCTAGACACTCTGGTGAATCACTCTCTTCTCAAGAGGACTAGGAGTGGCCTGACCTTTATGCCAGGCAAATAAATAGTGGCAGGGGGTTGGTGTTTAAAGATTCAAAAAAGGACCTCAGAGTCCACACAGGCAACACCAAGTCCAACACGAAATCCAGAGTAAGTTGGTGAGGATATTGTATCCTGACAACAATAAAATTCACAAGTGGTGATGGATTCTAGGGTAACTGACAAGAATGTTCATGGACGTTTATAGCTTATCTTTTTTAAGTTAGCTGGCATCTGACATGTGGATAAATTAGGTGGTCTTAAAAAACAGCAGCATAGCATTCAGTGATACATACATAACTTGCATCTAGGGAAATATTGCTGACCTTTTATACATCTTCTTATCCCTCCCTTTTGTGTGAATACTTCCTTAAATTTTCCCCATTCTTCTAGGCAGACTTCATTCTCTCGTAGGTGCTTTATGCTCTGCAAAGTTCTTCTAGTTCTTATCAAGTTGTACATATGATTGTTCATTAGTTTCATATTTATCTTCTCAATTTGACTATGAATTTCAAGTAGCAGACACATCATGTTCATAATAGACATTCCATGAGCCTTTGTTGAAAAGATAAATGAGTAAGTACATAAACAATAGAGTGTTGAGAAAGGTCTTCCATGAACATCTCTTCTGTGGTCAAAAGAATTGAGATGTAAGTGCCTGCCTAGTTTGGGGACTGAATGTCTGACATAAGCCTACCTCCATGGTTTGTTACACCAGCTATGTCTTATGAGTGCCAGCATGCCTTCCTTCTCAGGATAACATAACCAGGACTTCTGAGGTGACCATTCCCTTCGTTAAAAATTATAAAGCTTTCCAGTTTCGTCATTATAAATAAAAATGTAAAGAAAATGCATATTGAATTTGAAGTAAATGTCTAAAGTTACAAACTGTTGTGTGAGTTGTTGTTGTTGTTGTTGTATATAATTTCTTTTCCCCTCTCACAAATTTATGAACCTCCAAAGAATAGTTAGTTCTTGGTTGCAAAGCTGCAATCACTTCTCAGCCTTTCACACATGCTTTGGGTATTCATTTACTGATCTTGATGATATCGTGTGAAACAACTGTGCTAAATTAGACTCAATTCTTCCACAGAACTTCAGCAGGGAATTGTAACGCATCTGCATTATACGATGTTGGGACTGAATTGGGCCATCCTGCAATACCTTTTTTAAAATTATAAGCAACAGGAACAAACTGTTAGGGAAATGTCCTCTCAATTCCCTCAACTATGCACTTAGCAGATTTCCACTATATGGCTTTATGTTCATTAACATTCATGCCATTGTCTGCAACCTCATTTGTTTCAGTGTTTGCTTTGGATTTTCCTTGCTGAAATATTTGCCTTTATTCTTTTTTCTTCCTGATTCCTCTGGAGCTTTGACCATTCCTTTTGGTTCTAGCAGAATATTCTGGGAGGATAATTACTAAAAATTTATTGATAAACACAATAAAGAGATATAAGGCCACTTCTTACTGATTAGGAAAATTTTGTGAAAAATACAACTGTTGAACTCAGAGCCCCTCCCCCAAATCTCCCAGTTTTATTTCAAAAGTAGAGAAACAACTGTTAATACCTGCATTCCTATTAGAATTGTTTCCTAATGAAAATTAGTCTTCAGTCTGACTATAATCTGAGTGATTAGTCAGTAGGATATGGGCTATTAGGGTTTTTTTTCCTATTAAAGATGATAGGTTTGCACAGAAGTATCTATAGTGTCTTATTTGGTTCCCTGTGTGATTAAATTGCACAAATTTCTGATAGCTCACACATATTGAATGTGGAGATAAGAGGTAAAAAGTGTTGCCATCTTTCCTTGAGCATATTTGGCTGGCCCACATGTGTATGTTATTTATGCATTTGATTTCAACATTATAATGTTCTAAATAAATGAATAGATATCACAGACCTCCTAAAATGTTTTTAATCAATTTTGATGTTCTGCCTTGTTCATCTTTGTATCTATACAGATTGCCTAACACATAAGAGATGTACAATCATTTTGGTTGAAAGGACAAAGATAGGAGGGAGGGAGGGAGGGAGGGAGGGAGGAAGGAAGGAAGGAAGGAAGGAAGGAAGGAAGGAAGGAAGGAAGGAAGGAAGGGTTTAGTTAAGGGGAGGGGAGGGTGGAAAGAAGAATCTCTGGTTTTCCTTCTACTTATTTTCTTACTATTTTTTTTGGCAAATGCTCCACAGATACCTGCATATAAGTAATGTCCCAGATTTCTTCTAGACTTTCCTATATGAAGATAAAGATGCATCAAGAAATTTATCATGGCCATTGCTGCTAGGGCCTTATGCTTTACAGTGTTTCTTGTTACTAGTTAAGAATGTATGCTGCGTTAAATAACACTTGCTAAAGTCTGTATGGTGACAAGGAGAACCTCTTCCTCTACATCAGGGTTTCTTGATAGTGGCCCTATTGACATTTTGAAATAGATCATTCTTTGTTGGTTAGGGGGTTAGGGGAACTTGTCTTGTGCATTGTCAGATGTTTAGCAGCATCCCTAGACTCTACCCTCTAGACACCAATAGTAACTCCCCCAACCAGTCACCATAATCAAAAATGTCACCAGGCATTGCTAGCTGCCACCCAGGGGTTGGGTGAAATTGCGTCCAGTTGAAAACCAATGCCCTGTATATATACTTATCTTATACAACAACCATAATATGTCACAGGTTTTCCAGTGGGGTAGGAAACCACTCTTTAAATTTCTCCCCCAGGGTCAAGCATAGATCTCTTGAAGCCTACTGAGGAATCACCTTCAAGGCAGGCTCTGTGACAGAACCCATTTCTACCCCTCCCCAACTCCCTGGATTCTTCCACATACATAGCTCTGCTTGATCCTCCTCCTGTCAGTCATCTATCTCCCATGCAGTAACCGTTAATCAGCCAATCACATACAATTTGTATTGAATTTTGAAAATATCAATAAACAGGCAAAACGTATTAACCAAGTCTTATTATTTCCTTGGTAATAGAGTTATATTCTAGACCTTATTATTGATGACTCTTCCTGACTGGGTTCATAGTATGACTACTTATAAAGGATCATGATGAAATTTTCATGAGGTAGAATAGGAGCATGTGTTGAGGCTCTAAGCTGGGACATCCTGGATTAGAATCTTAGCTTTGCAACTTAGTAGATATTTGTAACTCTGGGCAAATAATTGTTCTTTGCCTCTTCATGGTTATCTGTAAAATGGGCATAATAATAATTCTTGCATGAAAGTGTTATGACATTAAAATAAGAGTCTAGGAAATCACTTAGAAGAAAGTTTAATATATGTTGGCTCTTTTTCTTATACCATGATAATAGTATGTCTTACAGCAGTACCTACTACACACAAGTAGACATACAACACATTGTGCACACATAAGACAACGAAAAAAGTCAACATATTTTATTGTACTTGTTAAGTTTGTTATTAAATAACATGTCATATTACATATTGCTTGTCTTACACTAGTGAATGCTTACACCAGCATTCTTGATTTGCTATAATATCTATGTCAATTAATGAGTACTTAAGCAGCATGTTACTCTTTCCAATTATGTTCTTTGGATCTGTTTTTAAAAAGAAAATAAATTTTTTGTTATGGTTAGCACTGACTTGAGGCTATATTATCGATGGTCATTTCAGTGGCCTTAATTCTCCTGCTCCATAGCATCTTACCCATGACACATTCCTCCTCATATTCATTCAAATTTTTGAAAAAAAAATATGCAAAAAACATATATAAGAAATAAGAGAAAGAAGGAATCAATGGTTCTTAATGATTTACAGATTATAACGGGCAAAACAAAGAGGAAGAGAGAATAAGGTAGCAGCAACGGTTTCACGATGACTCTAGTTTCCATCCTGTAATGCGTATGAAACAGGAAGTTCAGAGTAAGGAAGTATTTTTGGAGGAAAGATGGCAAATCCAATTTAGACCTGTGTAGAGGGAAAGGAGGAGGTGAGTAGGAGCCTGGTGCTATTTTGACCTTGGCTCACAGTAAACACCATTAGCATTCTCTACATGATTTCAAAAGACTTTGAAGAAAATCTACAAAGGAATCCAAACTTAACTAAAACTTTTAGAAACCCAGAGAAAATATTTGGATATTTTTGTTACGGTACAAATAGGTTCCCTTTAATATTTCTGGATTCCCTAAGGAAAGGTCGTTGAAATTAAAAGGACTAAAGGCATCATTGCTCATGCAAAACCAGAACAGGTTACCATCACCCCCTTTAACTAGTAACTAGTTTCCTTTCTAAATATCACCAACAATTGCTGCTAAAAATCAATAAAACAAATGGTATTTATGGGTTTCAAAGGCAGGTGAGATATTAGTTGCTTCATCTAATAGATGAGGAAAACAAGTCTCTGCTACTTTAAATAATGTATCCCAGGACAGAGGCCTGTAAATGGTAAAACAGGAAGTAAAAACCAGGGTTTTAAAATTCTACTTCAACGTTCACCCATATTACTTCCTATCATTAATTTTAGTACTGAATAAACATTTCCATAAAAAACAAATAAGCTAACCTCTATGCCCATTACACCAAAGCAGGTCCAATCTCAAGGAGCAGCTTTCTATAGTCAGAAAAGTGTTAAAATATTGCTTTTATCAAAAGCTTTTGTAATAGGATGTTTCACAAACTGCACAAGGGCTTCTTGTCCATCAAAATCACAAAATGTCACTTAGGCAGGAATACTGGATAATATTACAAGTCGTCTAACTTAAGCTGAAAAGAGAAGAAAAGAAAAGGGAGCACACAGCTCTGCCTCCTCTCATAAGCAAAAGCTGTTTTGAGTTTTTATCATAGACTATTCCTAGGAGATAGGTGAGAAAATAAAAGCGACATCATTCTTTTTTCACTGAAAAGAAAACAAAAATCAGAAAATGATAAAGGGATTTACCTAAAATCGCACAGCCTGTTAAGGAACAAATAGAACTCAATTGCTTTTGGCTATCCTTTCCAACAGGTTATGCTACCACCTATTATATAAATGTGAACAATTAAATTGGAGAATGGCTCAAAACCAAATGAAATCTCCTTTAATTTGCTACTCCAGCTATAAAAAGGACTCATGTTGCGGCTTCACTATAATGCGCTCGCCGTGGTACAGAATTTAATACACCAAGTTCATCTTTAGAGTTAACTTCGGCAGCTTGTCCATTAGAATTCTTGCAGAAGCTGCTCATAATACAGATTTGACTCACCATGGAGATTAAGCCAAGAGAACTGCCACAGAGAGAAGCAACAGCTCTTTAAAGAAGCTGGTGATCAACATTCTACTTTTGCTATTGTTCTAAACCTGCATACAGAATTCAAACATTTTGTCATTGCCTATCTAATGATATTATGTAATATCTAATAATGTTGTTGTCATTTACAGAAGTAGTTACATCTGTAAAATGGGATTAATTTTATGACTCTTAAAAAACTGAGACCAAACTGAGGGCTGATGGGGGGTGGGATGGAGGGGAGGGTGGGTGATGGGTATTGAAGAGGGCATCTTTTGGGATGAGCACTGGGTGTTGTATGGAAACCAATTTGACAATAAATTTAATATATTTAAATTAAAAAATTAAAAAATTAAAAAAAATAAAGTGAAGTAGCCAGTATCTGCAGAAGGTATACATAAAAAAAAGGGATAGTAATAGGATTCTGTTTCACAGTCTTATAAGGATTAAGTGAGCTAATATTTTAAAGCACTTAAAATGGAAGTGTTTGTTGAATTTATAAAATAAAAGTTTATTTTCGTCCATGCTGTCCTTTTGGTGTACCTAACTATAAAATTTGCTTCTCTTCAGACAGACAGTTTTTTACCAACTGAAAAGTAAAAGAAAACACTGGGATAGAAAAGTATTTTTAACAAAGGTCACTTAAGGATCTGATTGTCTGAAAAAGAAAAGCTTTCCTGGGCTGAAGGGATTTTTTTTTTTTTGACACAAAGGGGGAAGAAACTATTTTCTCTATAAATTTCCAGAAATGTAAAGGGACATAATGAGTAATTAACTAGAATTTCTAATTAAGTGTATACAGAGCAGGCAATGTTTCTTGCTTTACTTTATCATCAAGCAGCATTTCCAAGAAGTGACATCCTCTTACACAAGGGTCTAAAATGCAAATTAATTGTAATTCTGATGGCCTTGAATCTGAGCAGAAAATGACACAAAAGTGTGAAGTTTCCTTGAATGTCCCTGAGGGTTTAAAGGTGTAGAAGTATTGAATGTATATAAATAGTACAAGGAGGTCGCTGCATCCCATTTTCCTAAATTAGAAATTGACAGGACAAACCCAAGAAGTAGCCCTTGGCACTAGTTGATATTCAGGGTATATGGTGAGTTAAGGAGGCATGACTCAGAGCTGAAAAATTACTAGACCTACTGAATGCATTCAGATAAGAGGAAAAGAATAAAAAGCAGACCTCATGCTTGAAAACTTTGAGATCTCAGTGTCTGAGTCCATTTGGGTTGCTATTACAAAATATCACCGACTGGGTTGCTTATAGAACAACAGAAAATTTATTTCTCACAGTGCTGGAGGCTGGAGTCTGGGATCAGTCAACCACCCTTTTCCCAGTCAAAGATTTCTCACTATGTTCTCCCATGGAGGAAGGGGCCAGGATTCTCTGGGATCCTAATATAAGGACACTAATCCAATTCATGAAAGGGTCTTCTTTCCTGAGCTCAGAACCTCCAAGAGGACCTACCTCCTAATACTTCATCCTTTGGGGCTGGGATTTCAGCATATGCATTTTGAGGGGACACAAACACTCAGAATGTAGGCCTCAGTCTAAAGTAAAATATTTATTTAAACTATGGTACTAATCTTCATTTGAGTTCTAAATGGCTGAACCATGCTACATAAAAATTGTCCTAAATATAAAGGATTATTACCTTAACGATTATACTACTTTGTGAACAAGAAAAAGAGTAGTTTAAGGAAAGGAACGTAACGAAGACTAAGCTACCCAAACCAAAAAGCAAGTAGAACTCTTTCAATTTATAGTTTTGTTTCATATCTACCTGACAGTTACATTCGCCAAAATAGAGATCTGAAAAAACAACTTGAAGGTTACAAATTGAACCTTTCCTAATTTGGCTTCCATCAAGATGTTATGCCTGTGAACCTCACAGATTTAGCATTCAAAGGTCCCAATTATTAGGATACTATTGAAGATGTAGCCCAAACCAATGTCAATGTTGATTTAAGGAACACTGTAAAATACCATTCCACAGAAGAGCCTAAGACACTGCATGACAGTCATTAAAATGCTGTGGAAAATAGTTGAGATGTTGAATTGATACTAACCTGGACCCAAACAATGACTCTCATTTAACTGCTTATAATTTGGGAAACACCTTTGAACATATTTAGCCACAGCTTCCTGACCTACAAAATGAATGTAATGATATCAACCCATAACCTTAAGGAATAAATAGGATAATATATATGAAGTATTTATAAGGTAAACATTCAACAAACGGAAGCTATTTTTATTGACCTAAAAAGGGAAAAACCCAGTTTCCATTAATCATGTTAGTCTCATCACAATGTGTATGAAATGATGAAAGCATTTCACCAGTTCCATTGAAATTAAATAAAAGTGTTCCTCCTCTTTAATTAAAGAGAGATGACATAAAGCCCTAGCTTAGGGATTCCTACTTCCAGATAGCCGTGTTTAATACCTGTAAATACTTCTGGTAGGATTTTCTCTGTTACCATCTCTACTGAATATTACACAGCGATGACTTCACTATAGTGAAGCCGTTTTGAGCTCCTTACCATTTTTATAACAAGGCATTTCTCTTCTTATTACAGTTAGTTTTAAGTTCAAGAAGGAATGATTTGCCGTTGACCTTTTATCACATGAGCTGTCTAGTTAAGGTCAGGTTATCCAGCTTTCTGAAAAGATCAGAAGGCTGGGATGATAGTGTTGAATTAGGGACTTCTCTTTGGCTGAATATTCTCAATATATATATTGAAAGTACGTCCCATAGGTAAATTAACAGATATACCCAATGGCTAAGTGTCTCAAAGTACAGTTGGCACGATGAAAGAACACTTGTTTCATTTTGGTATTTTGCTGTTTTTGAGTTAACATGAGTAACTATACTGATTTTTCTATTGGAAACTGAATTAGGGACGTAATTTTTATGTATGATGTTGATCTAATTAGAGAACTGTCTCTTGTAGTTCGACATATAGAGTCCACTGAAATAGCTTCTAAAACACAACCACACAATTTCTTCAAGACAAATGTGGAGGCTGCAATAAACTTTAAATTGCATATAATTTATCTGACCTAACTCTTTATTGTCATAATCAAATTCTCTATGAACTTGATCTCCAAATTTCCATCTACAGTATCTTATGTATCAAGTGGACAGAAAGCTAAATAAGGGGCAATGAATTAAAGGTATTAGCCTCTGTACCTCTGTACTTCTTTCTAATTAAGAAAGATGTTAATTGAAATTAGAGTGACACAGACCCTGCGCAGAAATCCCCCGAGTATTGTAATTGGTTTGTGGAGCTGTCGCTCCAGGGTCATTCACTGGAGTGATTCCTGGTTGGGTTGGGAGTGATTAAAAATCCTCACCCAGAAAGCAACCTCAAGCTTATGAAATAGGATTGCCAGTGTAAAAGCAAATATATCCACATCCAAATTAGATTTTCTTTAAACATTTACGGAGAAAGTATTTGAGGTCAGATGCTTTTACTAATCCGTTCGCTTCAGTGGTTCTTTCCCCATGCAAGTTCCTTTAACTCAGTTTGATCACACCTAGACCTTTTAATGGCTTCACCTCACCTATAGAATAAAGCAGAATATTTCAAGACTTTGGCACCAGGCTCCAGCTACCTTTCTTATTCCTCCTCTTAGACCCATGGTACATTTCAACCAAACTCTCTTCCCCATATGCACACACTGCTCTGCTTTCCCACCAAATAGGTACATTCACATTGTTAACCTTCACCAGAAAATTCTTCTGCTTTCTTCTCCACTGTGGAATAACAAATGTTTACCAAATCAAACCAAACTTATCCTGTAAGACCCAGCCCAAACACCATGCCCTTCAATAAATCCTCTACTGTTCCTCTTGGCTAAAAATAAGATCATCTCTTTTGACCTCTTCTCTCTCTTTATCTGTATATTCCACTGATTCCTCCCTCTCTACCTAGTAGATGCTACACCCCTTGAAGATGCCAATTATGTCTTATTAATCCCTGCAGCCCAATGTTTATCCTATATTAGGCACCAATTGAATGTTCATGAAATATATCTTGGATTCAAAATAAATTATAAATTAACAAGTATAAATATGTATTTAAATTTTTTTATTTAAGATGCTTTGGGGGACAGTTTGTATAATAGTCTCCTTTTGCATTAATTTGAAAAGAGACTAAACAAGGATAATTGAAAAGAAACAAAATAAAAAGTAGGTATTAACAAAATATCAACAAAACTAACACTAGAAATGAAAGTTAATGTTTTACATACTTCCACTTTATAATACAAAACACTGTATAAAATACATAATAAATATATGACATAATATAATAAAACTAAATGCCAAATTTAACATACATTTGTCTTGGTGTAATAATACCAAAATATTGATAAAGTAATTCTTTTGTCTTAAGTCTAATTTAAGGCAGTGAATATCAGCTTACTCCAAGCAAGGCTGAGTGTTAGGAATTAAAGTGATGAAAATATATGATGCAATCCTTATCCTCAAGGATTCCATAAACAAAAACACTCAAAGAAACCAACATAAAAAATAAAGTGTACAGATTCCAAGAAGGTGTATAACAAAGATATGAGGGTCTAAAGTTAGGAGAAGAAATATGCTGCCTTAGTCTGCTTGGGCTGCTATAACAAAACAACAGAGATGGGGTGGCTTATTAACAATTAACTTTTATGTCTTGCAGTCCTGGAGGCTGGGAAGCCTAAGATTATGGCACAGGAAGATTCTGTGCCTGGTGAGGCACATTTTCTGGTTCATAGATGTCTGTGCTTTCACTGAGTCCTCACACAGCAAAAGGGGCAAGCTATCTCTCTGGTGTCTCTTTTAATAATGGCACTAATCCTATTAATGAAGGCTCCACCCTCAAGACCTAATCACCTCTCAAAGTCCCCACCTCCAAATACATCACCTTGGTCATTAGGTTTCAACATATAAATGTGTGGAATACACAAACATTCAATCCATTGCAGATGTGCCTTCTTTGGAGAATATGTGTAACTTACAACAGTTTTGAGGAATAGAAAAATGCATCTAGAGACTGGGGTAGAGAAACCCATGCAAAAAAGAACATAAGCAAAGATACAAAGACATTTTCCAGAATTATTCCAGTTTGCCAGAAATGTAAGATACAAATAGCTAATAACTATAATAATGCCTAACATCTTTTGAACAGTTCCCATATGTTGGATATTATTTTATAAGCACTTAACATGTCTTAAATTCATTTAATTTTTCCAAGACCTATATGAATGGAGGACTATATTTCCATTTAATAGATGGGAGAAATAAGGCATAATGGATAGAAAGGAGGATTACAACTTAGAAGACGGGTTGAAATCACGTGCCACACTGGGTAAAGAAGGCATCCCCAAATCGTATTCAGAGAGCATTGGAATATACTAGCTAGAGGAAGATGGAAGGTGGAGAATACACTTGAGGGAAAGGAGTCACCCTTGGAAAAGGCATGAGAGGCATGTGTATGGGTGCAAAAGGATAGGGGTGAGAGAGAACCTCAAGAAGCTTGTTGTCTGGCAAACAGAACATGAAAAGCTTGTATGCCAGGCTGAGGACCTTTCTTTTACAAGGAGCTTTTAGGGGTTTAGAACAGTGTAATGAAGGGAAGATTTACATTTTAGATAGGTCACTCTTACAATTATGTGAGAGTGCATCTGAAGAGAATCAGAGAGTTGGCAGAAAGAGCTATAGACAGGAAGCTGTTGGCCTAAATGTTGCAGCAAAAGGTGATGGGACACAGACCTAAAATAGAGATTGTAGGTGAGGAGAGGAGGGAAAATGTGGCAGATTATACCATCCAAAAGTGGCTGCCACAATTTCCACCCCACAGCCCCAAGTTCCAATGTGACTTGGAGACTTCTCCCATCAGGAGGTAGAGTCAATATTCTCCTCCCTTTCATTACAGCAGAAGGGACACTGCTCTCTGAGCTTAGGTCATAAAATGTGATGCAGATTCCACCTGGACCCCTAGAGTGTGTGCTCTTGGACCCCAGGTGTCTTCCTGTAAGGAAACCCAAACTAGCCCCATATGGAGAAACCACATGAGAAGTCCATGGAAATACCAGCTGACCACCCATTTGAGGTCCCAGCCATGATGTGCCATCAACTTCCAGACGTGGGAGTTAAGCTGTCTTCTGATGATTCTAAACCCCAGCCTTCAAGTCTTCCCAGTTGAGGCCCAGATACCATCAAGTGGAGATTACCTGTCCCTACTATTATTGTTAAGCCCACTGAGTTTGGGGGTGGTTTGGAATAGGAGAAAGCTGATAAATATTAGAAGATAAAGTAAAAAAGAGTTGATGGTTCCTAAAAATTATAGCTTGACTAGCTGAAGGCTCTATGGTTGGTAGAGGACCAGGGCCAGGAAAGCAAGGGACTTGGAGTGTCTTCAAGTCCTTGTCAAGTTGAATTCCTAATAAAATGGCACAAAGGAAAAATGAGAAATTTGGTCTCCCCTTAAAATAGAAGAAGCCATTTCCAAAAATACTCATATATTTTCCAATAAATCCCATCCTACACTAAGCAAGTACCTGGCATGTTCCAAAGTAGCACTGTGGAAATTATCATTTCAAGCAGGTAACACAATTTTGTCCCTAGAGAACTATACTTGAAAATATTTGGAATTTAATTTGGGGCAAGTTAAAGGAAGATTACCTTGTGCTTTGTTTTCTTCATTTTTCATGACTCCTATTTATTATGTAGAAATACATGTCATGTTTCCAAGTAATCTGTCCAAGCTTACTGCAACCAGACTTTTATGATGTATGACTCAGTAGCAATATGGCTGGGTACCTGGTAGATTTTAAAAATTTCTTCCTTGGCATAAAAATTTTAAACAAATGAGTCCAACTGCTAAAACTGCTAAAGAAAGAAATACTTTCTAAAATAAGTAACTTCATAAATCTTTATTTATTCTCATTATGTTTGATTTTTTTTTTATTGTTGAGGGGCCAGTTCTGCTACATGATTTCTCTTCTTTCATCAAAAGGTACCATCTAATTGTTTCTCCTTAGGAAGCTGAGAAAACCAAAGGAATGTTTTCTCCTTGGTGCCCAACTATCTTCATGTCATAGCCAGCACACGACAAGCATTTTACTGAATAAGCACCCAGAATTTTCCCTGCACAATTAATCTAATTCAAACCAAATGTAAAAACAAAAGAAAAAAATGGAGGGCAGCTTATCATACAGATCCATGGCACATCATTTACCTCAGACTCTGAGTCTTATGTGTCTTCTCCTCACGTCCCCAAGTAGGGCTTATGTGACTGATTATGAAAGCTGCATTTAGTAATCAGTAATTGCCACGAATTATTGAGGAACAAAATGGATACATACTTAGTAAGAGCATATTAAACTTGCTCACTCAGTAAGCCTCCTGAGATATGTTACTGAACAATAAGAAGGAATTACATTAAAAAAAAATTCTGTTTCTCAGACATGTTAGACGCACAGCATCATCCTCAGCACAGTCTCTCACTTTCAATCTCCCAGACTTCCTCCTTGCCTAAAACTATCTCTTAACAAATTAATCAACATAATTTAGAGATTAAGTTAATGAGTAACGGTCAAAGACATGTACTCATAAAAACGATTTAACTGGTATGTCCATATAAAAACAGGAAGGTCATTATATACCACAGGTAAAATAAAAACTGCTTTAATTATACACATTTTCATGTAGGAAGTCCAATGTATACATACTCTGTGTGTATCAGGAGCTATCTTCTTCTTCTTCTTTTTTTTACTATATGACAAAGGTGTGGGATATTGTAGTTTCTATTTGCCTGCTTATTCAAAACCTTGTGCAGCACTCTTTTTAAAAGTAATTGATGACCAATATTGTATAATGTAACAGGAAACGCTTCTTTGTTGCTAAGCTAAATGGACAATTTAGAGCATACATATTCATAAGGCTTTGGAGTGTTTCCAAATAAATGCTGTATCGTGTAGGAGGAAGAATGGGCTTGCATTAAGCATATTTTGGTAATTGGTAATGCAACCTCCCAGCTCCCCTGGGTGTGCAACTCTTGAGTGATCATCTTCCAAGCCATGATGATTTCACAAGCTCTAATGCACTGGTTTTACATAATTAAATTTTAAAGTAAATTTAATGAAATGCCCAAGAATCTCAGAAAATAGGTGTTATTACTGCAACAGGGCAGCAAAATTGAACTTTCTTATGTTTCTTCTATCTTTTGTCTTATAGCCAAACTCAATGTGTACTTAAAGTAAATATATATATATATATATATATATATATATATATATATATACTCAGTTCCACAGAAAGTGACCTCTTTGGTAAATAAAAGAAAACAAGAAAAGAAAGGAAGAAAGAAATGGCAAAGAAAAATAAAATGTATCAACTTTCTCAAATACAGCTGAAACCATAGTTTACTGTGGGGAAACACAGATGAAACCTACAACTTACTTTGGGGACTTTTAAGTACAAGTAGATTGAATCTGATATTCCTTCTTTCCTTCTGGAGGAGAAAAGAATTAGAAGTCTAGTTTTAAATTTTTTTTAATTTTTTTTAACGTTTATTTATTTTTGAGACAGAGAAAGATAGAGCATGAACGGGGGAGGGTCAGAGAGAGAGGGAGACACAGAATCTGAAATAGGCTCCAGGCTCTGAGCTGTCAGCACAGAGCCCGACGCAGGGCTCGAACTCACGGACTGTGAGATCATGACCTGAGCCGAAGTCGGACACCCAACCGACTGAGCCACCCAGGCGCCCCTAGTTTTAAATTCTTATAAATAGCTAGAAGTTCAAGTAGTTTAACCAAACTGTCCTGCTAGTTCAATCAAATTACTGTTAAATAGTAATGTTTTAGAGAATTTCATATAAAAAGGTTGAGATAAAAACTGCATTTTTATTGCATTCATTCATTCAATACTGTGCTAAGCAAAGGATTACAAAAAATGATTATGACTCTTGGCATTATGATAGCGTTCTTTGAAGGAATGCAAATGAATAAACTTTTATTCCTGTCCTTGAAGAGAATTCTTTGATAAGCTTAAACACAGCCAATTGGCCAGTGGTAGTCCTCCAGTGTATGTATATAAACTCTCTGTACTATCTTTAATGCAAATATAAATTTTTTCAAAAATTTTTTAAAAGTTTATTAAAAAATAAATAATAATGGCATTTATACTGTTTTCATCATATCAGAAGCTATCAAATTATCAATACATAAAGATGATCTGTTCTAATGAGAGTGATGGAAGACATTTACCAGCTCTCCTCATTTATCAGAGATGTTTCCTTCCACAAGGGAAGCAATCTTGAGATAGCAGCAGGACTATATAATGTGCAGTATTTTTGATGACATATATGTTGGAAGGAAGCTTTGCACAAGTAGTTGGGCAAAGCACAGGTCTGGGATCCAGAAGAGGCATCTCTGGGATTTTTCACTCCACATTACAGGCTATGTGACTTTTCAAGTAGGTTATTTTATTTGGTTCAGTTCTCTCATTTATAAGTATGGAATATAATATGCTCTATGGAAGGAATACTGGGAAGACTAAACAAAATGTATGTTACTGTCAACTATATAATAGATGCTGGCTATTACTGTAGAGAGAGAGAAGGGGGAAAAGGTGTGCTGCAATACTGCAACATTAGCAACAACATTTTTAATTTTTCAATTCAATGCTGATGGTGCAGGAGTAGATAGTCAACAGTCAAGTAACTAACTAGACACTTCACTTGGGAGTGACATTATGTGAACTATTAATGAGCTTTGCAAATGATTACTTACTCATCTAGCATCCTCCCTAATATATCCCTATTTGTCCACAGAATATCAGGAGAACAATTACATGTTACATTTTGAAGTACAGATATCTGTCTAATGTCCAAAAAAAGGAAAATGAAGTTTGTTTTATTTTGTACAAACAACAATAGCTTCCAGAGATCAATGTCAGCTTTTTTTAGTTCCTCACAAACTATTTCTACTGATCTGTACTAATACCTTTCTTGAGATGGAGGTCAAAAATTGGACAGCCTATGTAAAGGGAAGAAAACTTATTTCAATTATTCCTATCATCAACAATATCTTGAATATCATCCAAAACAGAAGGACAAAACCCAGTCTACACTTAAGTTAATGTGTAGATGAACCTTCAGTGAATTTGAAGAGAGAATACGGTAGAGAGGCTGGAGCACCAGAAGAAGATCATGTGGCCATGTTGAAACTCATCTCACACACTCACTTTTTCTTTTAAATATAATTTATTGTCAAGTTAGCTTACATACAGTGTATATGGTGTGTTCTTGGTTTTGGGAGTAGATTCCCATGATTCATCCCTTACATACAACACCCAGTGCTCATCCCAACAAGTGCCTTCCTCAATGCCCGTCATTAACTTTCCCCTCTCCCCTGCCCTCCCCATCAATCTTCAATTTGTTCTCTGTATTTAAGAGTCTCTTATGGTTTGCCTCCCTCTCTGTTTGAAACACTGCTCACTTTCTCTAAGTCCCCTGTATGGAAAAATTTTGATCTTTCCCTCTTTAGGCACTTAGTTGACTCTGAGAGCATCATTTCTTCAAGTATCAGCTCCAGGGTTTCATTACCAAAGATGGATTACTTGCAAAGCCAGGCTCCACTCTGCCCAGATGCCTCATAACTGTGAGCAACTTGCAGGTGGAGCCTGTTTCATTTGCTTCTAAAACTCAGGGTCTAGCACTGGCACACAGGCAAAAGATCCATCCCAGCCAATCTATACTGAAACGCTGTGAGGCACTGTTAAAATGTCGAGCACTGATTCTTGGCTAACTGGAGAATTATATCCTATCTTCCTAATAGTTCCTTTTGTGGTTTATTCTTCCTCTCAATATTTTCAGTCTCTATTCCTTTTATTCTTCCAAACATTATAGATAATCTTGATCCAATACAAAAATATGTAAGATATCTCTCCCCACTAAATAAAGTAGGCATCCATTTACATACTGCACATTGACGATGACAAAGTAAATTTAACTAAAGTAATTCCTTCTCTCCCAAGGTTACTCCATCAATTTATGGTTAATTTCACCAATTTCTATTCATCTTCAAATGGATGCACAATGAAACATCTGGAGGGAAATGTCCAGGCACGTGCAGTTGGGGAACTCCCTTCACATTCCTCAGGAGGCCATGCTTCCTTCACTGAGACTCTTCCAGCCTCTCAAAGAAAATAAAAGAGAGTGGGGGAAACCAGAACCAAGGCAGGCTTTTAAAGAATCTAGTGGGTCATAGTTGGGCTGGCCTTCTTGGAATGACATATTCTTAGTCTGAATGGGATATGAGCTGTGGGTAATTTGCAAATGAATTCGTCTGCAAATGAATGAATGCATCAAGCACAATGAAAACACTGTGTCTGAGATTATACCATATTGCTCATTGTGTGAAAGGGGCTGTGTGAACAGTTATTATGCTTGTGTTACTTCCTTAATACCCCTTTTTAATGAAAAGAAGAAACCTACATCAGAAGCAGCACTTAAAATTCAGTTTGGAGAGGCTTCTGGCCTCTACTAAGTAGCTTTTCCCCCTAATCTCTTTTCTTCTTTTCTTCTTTACTACGTAATGACGAGCTTGAACTAAAAGGAAAGCTAAGTTCTCACACCCAGGCCTGGGGTAAAATGATTACTTTTAAGGGAGTAACTTCTCCATCTAGATTTTACAAAAGATATTTTATAAGCATGATCGAGAAATACTATTTTAATATTGACATATATTATCCAAAATATACATTTTTTCATTCCAACAAATTACTCCCCTTCTCATAACTATCTTGTTTATGAGCAATTTCACTTCACTTGTACTTTCTTAATTAACTGTATTTCTTTTATTATACAAATCTAATTTGACAACTGTATATCAAAACTAGCCCAAATGAAGCCAACTAAAATAAGACTGAATTTCAATCTATTTTGCACAGTTGGGCGCAGGTGAACTTTATCAATAAAATGGGAGGAAAGCACTATTAGATACCATCATGCCTCTCATTTTCAGAATGCTGAATGTTTGTTTGCTACAGAACCATAGATCTTACCTCAACAGAGGCCTGGACTTCAAACCCTGAACTTATATCCTGGACCCCAAAGGTATATTTGTTATGACATCTGTGTGTTTCTGTAATTAGATCCACAGTATCTGCAAAAAGTACTTTCGCTTTTGAAATGTGTCTTCAGAAGAATAAATAATACATTAAAAATTAAAGTATACAACCATGTAGTGCTGTTGTTTTAAAAAAAATTCTTCCAGGAGTCTGGGAAATGGACTTGACCAATTTATCACACTATTCAAATTAATAAGTCCATGGAAAGACTCAATTTCTAGCAAATCCTAAATATTTCAAGGGGTTTGGTGACTTGTAATCAAGGTTCCAGTACCCCCCCCCCAGTATCATTTAGTCCGTCCTTCCTTCCTTCCTCCCTTCCTTCCTTCCTTCCTTGATGCTATTGGACAAATGATTATGCAGTATGCTAACCAACATAAAATTGTCTATAGTTTTCACACTTTCCAAATACTGTGACCAGAGAGCATTCGAGAAAGTGCGACTTATGAAAATGCCATCAACATCAATTTATCCAAGAGACATTTACTTTTCTGTGTCATGGTACCAAATGAACAAAGAAAACTCTTGTAAAAGAAAATTCTATCCAACAGAGACCCAAGTCCTCTGTGTTTCCTTTCCTGTTGACAGGTGTATTTTCAATGATTCAAATAAACTATCTGCAATCCATGTGCCCCAGTTTTGGCATAGGACATGTCTCTAAAAGTTTGCCAGTTTTCTGTAATTTAAGTGACTTACACAAACATTAATAACAAAAACAGAAAATGCAGGTAAACACAAATCTTTTCTGTATTAATCTCAGTTAAGATTTTCTTTTCCTTCAAATTCAGTTCAAAGAAGACCCCATTTATAAATTTCACCAGCTCCATATGAATGTATAATTCTTACTACACAGAGGGAGAACAACCTAACAAAAATGTGATTTATCTTTGCTAAATTACTACTGTGACATGGCATTACTTTGTCTAAATTAAGCAATTATGACATAATGGCTGAAGAATGCTACAATAAAAAAGTCATCCCTTCCTGCTATTTTGTAAATATAGGAACACTTTTAAATGCACCCAATATACAATGTTCTAAATCTGTCAAGAAAAATAATTGACAAAATTATGAATTAGTTTTAGAAGGATGTAATATACCCTGTAAGAATTAGGAGCTTACAGAGGTAAGCACATGATTAGATAGTTTGCTAGTTTAGCTCAACTGAAAAAAATAATACTTTAAATATTCTTTATGATAAGCAACTTATTAAAAAATAGTGTGTTCTGTACATTAATAAAGCATTTCTTGAGATAACCAAATTTTCACTATTTTATTGATGAAAGGAATTATACAAATTTTACTTGAGAAATCAGGGCTCATGTTAAAACAATGTTTTTTTAAAGTAGAAAATATGTGATAAGCTTAAAACAGGAGATTGAGAAAACAAGTGAGAAATTCTCAATATAAATGTGATACTGGTTTCTTACTTTTTCTGTCTATAAATCTAATAAAAATGGTATGAAAGGTTAAATTCTCCTGAACACTTAGAAATTATTTTAAAGGTGAGGTAAAGCCTGATGTTGAAGGTAAAATGCGTATCTCTTCCTTCAATGCCTAAACATTCTTTTGCTGACCACTGTGAAATGAAATTAAATGTTTAGAAGCAAACTCTTTCCTAGTTCATAAACACCAAAAAGTTAATTTGCTGTGGACTCTGAAAATTAGAATACATTGTCCTTGTATTTCTAATAGATGTTCTGTTGAATCATCTGAGAATGTGATCACTACATCACCGTTTGATCAACTTTCACGGGGATATCGGACAATCCAATGGAGTTGCTGCAGATTGCACACTGGAGACATGGCGATAGACACATCCCGCACCGAGAGAATGTGGTGTCTCCTCCCTGCTTGGGATTTTAAAGCAATATGGATGTGGGGACTGTCAAGCACCCAGGACAAGATCACGGAATCCGTCTCTACCATCTCTGGCTCTCAGCCAGAGAACAAACCTGGTGTTGGGAGTACATGGGCATCCATTTAGTTTTTAGCTCCTAACTGAAAAATTCCATTGTCATTTGAACTCTTTCTATGTTAAGTCATATTATGCGGTGATTTATCCTCTTAATTACTTGATACATTTTTGAAAAGCTACCACATCCTAATTTTTCATTCCCTTTTTTGAGTTTTTCTTAATTTTCCTATCCTATTTTTAAAATATCATTCTGATTTACTTAGAGTTTTCTGTTTTATTTTTTCACATGTATTTATTTATTTTGAGGGGGGAGGAGCAGAGAAAGAGAGAATCCAATAGGCTCCTTGCTGTCAGTGCAGAGATCAACGCAGGGCTCAATCCCACAAATTGCGAGATCATGACCTGAGCTAAAACCAAGAGTAGGATGCTTAACTGACTGAGCCACCCAGGTACCCCAAAAGCTTTCTGTTTTAAGGTAATGATAATATTTATTGATGTCTAGTCCTTACTCCAAATCGTGTTTTATTTTCTTTAATTTTACTTATTTTATTTAATTTATTTAATTATTATTTATTTATTATTGATTTAATTTTATTTATTCTAAGAATGGCAGAAAGCAGAGAAAAGTGGGGTTCAGCTGTAAGAAGAGTCTCTGACAGAGCTTCTCAGTGTACCAATGAGGAAGAGCCAGGTTTTTGGGTTTTTGTTTTTTTTTTCCTAAAGTCTGTGCAGATTCATGCTTCTGTAAATATAAGAAAAAAATGAATTTGGAGGAAAACAAAATTTGTTTTAAAAGCATGCAAAATGCAAGCTTAAACCATATTATCAGATGTAATAGATACAGAATTACTTCTTCAAGTTGTTCTAAAAGGTTCCAGACACTTATTCTAAGTTTCTGGATGTGTCTTCTTGTGGTCTGGTGTCAGTCTCCAAACCAGCACCAGTCCTGAGATCTGATTACAGCACATGAGCTTGTACTCTTTCTCTCCAGCTGGCCTTTCCTTAGGAAAGTCTTCCCTCTGCTGAAGGCTAGGTCTCATTTCCCTATTTTATGTTCTCCTAGGTCTCTGTATTTCTCTGTCTCACAAAATACATGAGTAATGTATTGTAGGACTAGTCTTTTAATTTGTCTGCCTTGCCCATGTTGATACTGTTTACACAGAAGCTAAACACAGATGCACTGACTTTAAAGCTAATGAATATCGGGTTGTGATCCATTTGCTCACCCAGGCCCCTGTGAGTTGTGCAACCGTGGGGGCCGCAGGATGTTCCAGGTGAGGAGGGGAGCAAGACTGCAATCAGTAAGCATTACTGTATAAACATTTTTATGTAGGGTAAATTCCCTACAAGGATCTTAGACAAAAGGGTCCTGAGGCTTTAAGAATATGGTGTGGGGGCACCTGGGTGGCTCGGTTGGTTGAGCGTCCGACTTTGGCTCAGGTCATGATCTCATGGTTTGTGAGTTCAAGCTCCATATCAGGCTCAGAGACTAGAGCCTGCTTCAGATTCTGTGTCTCCCTCTCTCTCTGCCTCTCCCCTGTTCACACTCTATCTCAAAAATAAACACTAAAAAAAAAAAAAAAAGAATATGGTATGATCTTTTTTCTTCCAAAATAAATAATGACTTTGGCATCAATTTTATATTCACAATTTTACATTATTTGTCTTAAAATGAGTCACCAAATTATGTAAGTGTCAAGCCCCACAAACTCTGGATCTGCCCTGTGTTGAGGCGCTTTATCCCCAACAACCAGCACAGTGCCCTAGAGTAGGAGTAGAGTCCATAAATACCCACTGGCTGAATGGGAAATTAATAAATGATTAACTAACTGGTTTAGAGCTCCTCAGCAAGATTCCTGCATGAAGATCCACCGGGCCCTAATTAGTCTCCTAGAAACTCTTACACTAGACTACTTTCAATAAAGGTATTACTAGTAGAATTCACCTTTAATCCATATGAGGTTCAGGAGGATTTTTAAAGCAGAATTTTTCAAACTGTGGATTGTGACCTCTTAATAGTTTGTAAAAATCAATCTGGTGGTTTCTTGAATCATAATGTATTTATTTTTACAGTGGAACAGAATGGAAAAAACAGGAACAGAATGAAATGAAATAAATAAAGTGGAAGGGAAAATAATGAGAAATAAGGGTGAGTATTATTTTCTAAAACTTCTGTGTCAATGTCTCAACTCCATGATTGTTTTTTCTTGGTTCTAGGCCTGGGCTATTGTATGTCTTCTCAATGATCTCTCACCCCTTACCCAGTTTTTCTTCCCATGGGTTCCATATTGATCTTCCCAAAACACAAACTTGATTATGTCACACTCTTGTGTAAAATCTTCAAACTGATTGGGAAGATTGTTTCCAAAGGGCCCAATTTCCAGCAGCAAGGGTAATACAGTAAGAGGAACTCATCTGGCCCAAGCTATCTGGTACCCCAGTTACAAAATAGAAGAAGACACAACAAATGCTTCATTCATTACAGCGCAGAGTGATAGAAACATACAAAGCATAGGCTCAGTATACTCTGTCACCCAGAGTAAGTTCTCTCATGACCTAAGCTGCCCTTAAATAAACTTGCTTAATACAGTCAGGAACCATGGGAGTGAAAATAGTGGGAACATCAGATTTTCTAACAGGATATTTCAAGTGTCAGCAGTTTAATGTTTTCTCTGTTTTATTATAGTCCTTATGAAATCTGACAGGAATAAAGAAAAACTAGCAGAGGAACGGTGAAATCCATTGTGTGCCAATGATCTGACTCTTTCTGAACAGTAAACTATAGGTGTTTAAATAAAACTTCATCTATTTTTACTTTTAATTTTGTTCCTTTGTGAAAGAAAAAGAAAAAATGACCTATTCATTCAAAAACGATTTGATGAATGTCAACTCTATTCTTGTTGCAGTATTAGGTACTAAAAGTTATATGAAATGAATGTCACAACCCCTGCCTGCAGAAATCTCACTTTCAGTCATCAGGATGGTGCCAGTGATTCCTGACTTCAGCCCCCCTCACAAGAAGACCAACTAGCAACAATTCATAGACAAGACACCATTGTGAAAATTCTAGAACCCTGGGGGTGAGGCTGAAGCACTTACCTTGAACCACAGGAATCAAGAAGATCACATTAGAATGGTAAGAGCAACAGCTATACTCTGATCACACCACCCATCCGCAAGGAAATCTTGGTGCTGCTCTGAGAGAGCCTACAATTTTGGGCCTACAATTTCTCCAGCAGGAAAGAGATTCCAAGGTGGACATCTAGTTCCCCGAGTGCCGGAGCACACTTCCTGAGAGACTCACCCACGTCTTACTTTTCAGGGATCACTGGGGGAAATCTGTGGGGCTTGACCCTGGGGATCAGATAGAGATGGAGAAGGGAGAAGGGGTCACAGCAACCAACACTCAGATCTTGGTAGATCTCATTGTTTCTTGTAGCAATGCCTGAGCAGAGATTCTAGCTAGAGGCTCTGCCCATCAACAGAGTCAAGTCAGTGATCCTTTCTGACCAGAGAGTTCAGTTGGCAGTTTTGCCTGACTTGGGTCCCCAGCCAATGAGCCATATCAGCAGCAGAGCTTGTTCTACAGTCTCTCCCAGGGATAGAAGTAAATTTGAAGGTCCACCCAACCTGAGCATAGCATGCAGCACCTCCTGACCAAGAAGCCTAGACAGAAAATACACCAAACTGTACAGCACAACCAGCAACCGTGCTTGGGCAGACAGCCTAAAGAGCGACCAGGGAAGCTTTACAGCCAAGATGATACCACCCAGCCACAAAGCCCAGCATACACCACTCTCCCTGCAGTTGGGCCCAGTGAATATCCTTCTCTATTGCTGTACCCAACTAAGAACCATCCCAGACAGGGAACAAAGCTAGTTACCACACCCGATCACACAGCATAGCCTCCAACTCTACCCAACAAGGGAGCCTGACAGTGACCCCACTTGACCTCAGAGCACAGTCAGCGGCTCCACTCTTCACAGGATGCAGCTGGGGGCCCCTCCCAAACAGAGAACCCAACCAGCAACCCTGCCAAACAGAGAAGCACAGCCAGCAACCTGGTCATGAAGCATAGCCAGGGGTCCTGCCCAACTTGAGGGCACAGCCTGTGGGCCTGCATGAACTCAAAGCACAGTAACCCCTGGTTACTTCAGTAACCAGGAGTGGTTGCAGAGACCAGTGCAGAGTCCTGCCATCAGAAGATTAATGGATAGACCATTCAGACAGAACCAATAAGGCATGAGTGGATTTGAAACAACATTACAGACCAAATGGACCTAAAAGACATACAGAACATTTCACCCAAGAGCAGCAGAATACCCATTCTTCACTAGTGTACATGGAATGTTCACCAGAATAGATCATGTTAGGACACAAAACATGTCTCAACAAATTTTGACCATAATAGTATGAAACTAGAAATCAATAAAAGGAGAAAAGTTGGAAAGTTGAAATTAGGCCGCATACTCCTGAACAAGAAATGGGTCAAAAAAGAGATCAAAGGAAAAATCAAAAACATCTTGAGAGAATTACAAATGGAAACACAACTTAATCAAAATTTATGGGATACAGCAAAAACAGTTCTAAGAGGAATGTTTATAGCAATAACTACAACTCAATTGCAAAGAATAAAATAAAATAAAATACAAATTTTAAATGGGCAAAGGAGGTGAATAGACATTTTTTCCAAGGAAGATATTCAAAGGGCCAACAAGTGCATTAAAGGTGTCAACATTGCTAATCATCAGGGAAATACAAATCAAAATCACAATGAGATATCACTTCACACCTGTTAACAATGGCTATTATCAAAAAGACAAGATATAAAAAGTACTGGCCAAGATGTGGAGAAAAGGGAATCCTTATATGCTATTGGTGGGAATATAAATTCATACAACTACTAGAAGGTTCCCCCCAAAAGTAAAAATAGAACTAAAATATGATCCAGCAATTCCACTCTGGGGAATGTATCTGAAAGAAAGAAAATCACCATCTCAAAGAGATCTAGACACTCCATGTTTACTGCAGCATTGTTTACAATATCCAAGACATGGAAACAACCTAAGTGTCCACTGATAAATGAAAAGATAAAAATAATGGAATAGGGGTGCCTGGGTGGCTCAGTCAGTTCAGCATCGGACTTTCGATCTGGGCACAGGTCATGTCTCACGGTTCCTTAGATTGAGTCCCACATCGGACTCTTAGCTAACAGCATGGAGCCTGCTTAGAGTTCTGTCTCTCTCTCAAAATAAACAAATAAACACTTTTTTTTAATAATGGAATATTAACTTCCGGGGAAGATGGTGGAGTAGGAGGACTCTAGGCTCACCTCATCCCTTGGACACAATTAGATAATATCCACATCAGTATAAATAACCCAGAAAATCACTCAAAGACTGGCAGAACAGACTCTCCACAGCCAAATGTAGAGAAGAGGCCACATCAAGAGGGTAGGAAGGGCAAAAATGCAGTCAGGAGCCAAACAGGGATGCTGCGGGTGCAGAGAAAGGAGAGGATCAGACCCTACACCAGGTACCCCACACGAGAGACTTGCCCTGGGAAGACAAATGCTCATAACATTTGGTTTTCAAAACCAGAGGGGCCTAACTTCCTCTGCAAGTTCTTATGATCAGCAGGACTTAACAAATCAGCTGGCTACTCTGGGGGAGCCCAGAGGGCAAGAGGAAACTGAGTCCCCATCCTTAAAAGAGACGGCACAACAAACAGCTCCTGTGGGAGCTACAGCATAGAAGCAGAAGTTTAAAAACTGCCTGGGGTATAATACAGGGAAGATTTGTTTACTCATCTCAGAACATGTGCTGGAAGGGCAGGAGTTTTCTCAGGCAACTACAGATCCCATCACCAAGCAAACTACCATGGACCTTGGTGGCACCGGGGCCCTGCCCCTCTGCTCTCCTGCCTGCTTACCCCTCCAGTCTGGCCAAAGGAGTTTTCTAAAGTGGCTCCAGGTCCCCTCCCATAACAAACAAAGGCAAACCTTACTAACACTGCATGGCCTTCCCCTGCATTCTCCTGCTGACCCGCCCTCTGCAGGAGTTCATCTAAACCGTGCCACAAGTGTTTCAATAAGAGAATGACAGAAACACACCCACTGCATGTGTCAATCAGTACATCACTGGGGATGTTTGAATATAAATGGAAGTACACTGGTAAGGGAAGAATTCAAACACTTTAATGCATTCAAAAGTGTAGGTACTAAAATAAACAGCATTAATATACTTGATATGAAGATGTACGAAGAGGTTCTCCCTGGTTCTGCCAGAGAGAGCTTGATGTTATGCCCCCTAGGTTACTTGACCTAAGTTTATCAAAATGGTCCCTGCTTTACAAGGCTGATATGAAAAAATAAAGGATACTCTGTTTCCTTTACAAAGTCCTGTCCCTGAAGTTATATTACCGTCCACCACAATGACAGAGAATAGGAAGAAGGCTGTCTCTCCTGCAATTGCATATTCTGTAGCTATGTTCTCTTCCTTTTGACTCTGGATTATAGAAATCATATGAACAGTTATAATTGCAAGGCGGGTGCTCAACAAATCAGATAGGCTGCTTTTATAAACTAGTTCTCACGATTTGTATCCTAAATAATTATTTGTTTTTTATCATATTCCAAAGGAAAAGGCATTGAGATAATATCATTCTTATCTCCTGAAAGCATACTGGGAACAAAACAAAAAATCTGCTTTTGAGTTTTTTTTATGTCTCTTGTTGGAAAATGAGCAATGTTTTAACAAGGAGGATATCTGAAATATTGTATTGATTTTCTTGAAGTTATCCTGTATAAAGTGTCCCAACTTCCAAAGCACAGAATACTTGCTATATTAACCAATTATTCAAAGTCCAACTTGTCACTTCAAGTATATTTTATACCTAGAAATATTAATAAAGATTCATGCTAGAGATAAAAATAAAGTTACTTCCTCAGATTTTAGTATAGTGCAAAGGCTCAAATTTTACTGAGTTTGTTAAACTTTATCAAATGTAGAGTATTGGTTTCTTTAGCCTTGTATGATAACTACAATGAAAATTTTATCAACTAATTGTTTTTAGGAATGTAGAATCTGTTGGATTTAGGCTCAAGTACCCTTCTGCCCAAAATGTTTTTTTTTCCCTTTACCACATTTAGAAACAAATATCTTAAAATATATTATCTTTACAATATTAAATTAAACTGAATTTAGTAGTCCCTTGGGTAAAACTAAATCCGGTTATGAGAAAACAAAAAAAAATTGTAGAAAAAAATATTAAAATCCACAGAAGTGCATTCTACACTATCCCAGCTCAAGGGAGTTTGAGGGTGTCTAGACACTTCACCTTATGAGAAACAATTAGAAAAAAGATGAACGTATCTGATGATGTTCAGAAACTGCAGTTTCTCTAAATATTTAGATTGTTAAATGGAAGAAACAGAAAGAACAAAAAAGAAACGATGGGTTTCCATTCATTGTAGGAAGATATTACTACCGTCAGAGATACCAAACCTTAAAATTAATTAAGTAGCGAATTTCTTTTCATTTGAAGGGATCAAACACTTGAAAACCAACTTAAAAATGGTTGGCTGGCTCTGTAGGAGAGCCACCTCTTTGCAGACCCTGTGGGGTGCCATTTACATTTTTGTCTATGTGAATAACATTTCATTTCCAACTTTATAAATCATTTAGAAATCTATGTTTTCAATGTAGAGGAAAGAAGCAATGCAGGTCAGAGAAATGCAAATGATGGAGTTAAAAGAGCAAGTAAGTTTTGAAGAGTAAGAGATAACCACATGATGACCTACCAGATGCATGGTATAAAAGAAAAGAGATTAGCCTGATAGAATTCCAAGATTTCAAAATTGAGTAATCACATAAACGGTGGCCTTCTTACAGAGGAGGGATTTGAAACAGGGAATCAGTTTTTGGAAGAAGTCAAAAATAAACAATACTATTTGATGATGGCATGAAGTCCCCAGGGAAATGTAAGTTTTATTATCCCGATAAGACTACAAATTTATTGAAAATCCTGACCCTCTCATGCCTTTTATTGTATCCCCCACTAGTGCTAAAAAGAAGAGTTTTCACAGAAGAGAATTCAAAACACACTTACTCAACTGAACTCATCATGTTTTACATCAGGCATTGGTTTAATTCAATGTACATCTAGCCAGATTCTCAGTGTGTAAATTGTACCATTGGCATGAGAAAGGGAATGGAAACCTGCATTAACTTTTGCAAGCCACTAGGATACCATTCAGAAAATTATAGTTTCGATGGCTGAAATGAGTTAACATCCTGCCAAATAGAAAGAAATGTGTTCTCTCCATGTTGCCAACAGATTAGCTTAAATGCTTGTGGCAAAGACCACTGAGCCCATTCAATCAGGATTATATTTGACCAAGTTGCAATTTCATCAAAGGATATTATAAACAAGAGCACAAGCAAGATTCCTATTAGATCTAATTAGAGATATGCAGAGAAATGAAACTTCGATTATACAAGAGAAAGAAAAAAAATTTTACAGAACATAAAGCTCGAGCTAAGTGTGTAATAACAGATTCTTCAAATTTTAACCATGGAATTATCTTCATTGTAGATATTTAACAAATACATAAAATATTATCATATTAATTACTGAAGTCAAGTTTGAATTCTAATAGGTACCATGGTATCCAAGAAGTGTTTATTGAATGGACATGATACATTCATTCATCCCACAAATCTGTATTGCACACCATGAAGCTTTGTGAAGCTGAGAAAGATAAAAAACAATCCCATAAATTCATTTATATATATATATATATGTATAAATTGTATGTATATACATACATATGTGTGTATATATATACATATACATATATATGTATATGTGTATATGTGTGTGTGTGTGTATATATATATATAGAGTGAAGTATATATATAAATATATAGTGAAAAGGCTAATAGGGTTAGAAAGAGTTAGTTTGGGGAGCCCAGTGAGTTTAAATCAGGTTTCTGTTCTAGATTAAAGGGTAAGAAAGTAGATTACCATTATATTTTAGCACATAGCACTTTGCTGGACATAGTATTTTGGAACTTTGGACTGAAATTTGAGAAGTAAGAATTAACCAGATAAAGTCCAGAGCCGGGAATGAGTACAGTTGAAGAAAATTCCAAAGCAAGGAAAAATATGAAAGATTTCAAGATGGCAAAAAAATGGTGCATTTGAAGAACTTTCAGAACACCACAGTAATAAGAAGAAAGAGACCAAGGGTTTGAAAAGCAGTAAGAGATGAAGAAGATCACTCATGGCTTTATAACACATGTTAAAGATTGTTATCATTATCGTAAGAATAATGGGGAAATGCTTGAATACTTTTAAGAAGAAGCATTATCAGACCTGCTTCTGTAAAAAACCTCACTCTAGTTGTAGGGCAGGAAATACGTGTATTAAAAAGTTAACTTTTTATAAAGCTAATTACATCATTTTATAAAAATTACATCTTTTTACAAAAAGATGTAGTTAGGAAGCTATTGCATCCAAGAGACGATAGTAGCTCAGACTGGGGTAGTGGCAGTAGGAGAAAGAGGAATGAATTTCAGACCTACTAAGTAAAATTGATGTATAGTATTTGGTAGACAGTATTTTTGACAGTTATGATCAACACAAAAAGCTAGAGCTCAGATTCTAGTTTGGGAAAATGCAATACATACATAAAAATAACATCCCAGTAAATATATGTATGCATAAAAAAAGAAAAATAGCAAATATAGAGAATAGCATGGGCAGGGGAGCCACTCCTTTAGATAAGGTGCTGAGGGGAAAGCTTCTATGAGGAAGTAATGTTGGAGATGAGAAGTAAATGGAAACTTTCCAGGGATAGACCTGCAAAGATTTAGAGGCAAGATATTTCAGGCAAAAGGAAAAGGAAGTGTAGAGGTCTTCTGATGAAAGTTTTCTTGGTTTACTCAAAGAATGGCAGACAGGCCAGTGCAGCTAGAACACAACAAAGAAGAAGCTGGAATGAGATGTGGTCAGAGGTATAACGTTCACTGCAATAGGAAACACAGGAGGAGGGCTGAGTTTGGGACAAAGGCAATGAATGCATCTTTAGGCATACTGAGTTTAAGGCCCCTTGGAAACATCTAAAAAGAGATTTTTAAGTAGGTACGATACATGCAAAATTGGAGCTAAGAGAAGTCTAAGATCAAAATATTAATTTCGGAGTTTTTATGATACAGATGGTAAACTAAACTAGGTATCAAGAAGATATCCTAGGGAGAATACACAAAAAAACAGAGGGGAGTAAATGATTGATTCTTAAGGAATTTCAATATTAAACTAAACTAGATATGAATAAGAAATCCTAGGGAGAATACACAAAAACCAGAAGGCAGTAAATGACTGATTCTTAAGGAATTTCAATATTAAATGGCCAAATGGGGTGGGGTGGGGTGGGGGGGGGGGAGCCTGTAAAGGAAAGGTGTAGCCTGAAAGGTAAAAGAAAGACCCACGAAGTTGAAGTCAATGGAAGTGAGTATTTCAGGGAGACCGGCCAGGATGTCAGTTGCTACTGAGAAGCAAAGTATATCAAAATCGATCTAGAGATGAGGATTTCACTCATGGGCTCAGAGAAAAACAGTTTGCTGAAATAAAGAAAGAAAGGGCCAGACTAGAGTAGACTGAGGAGTGAATGGAAAGTGATGAAATGTTGCCACTTAGGTAGACAAGACTTGTGAGAAGTTTGGATCTGAGTATAAATTTGGAAAAGGTGGTTCCATACAAATTTTAGGATTTTTTGTTTTAGCTTTGAGAAGAATGCTGGTGCAACTTTGATTGGAATTGCACTGAACGTGTAGACTGCTTTGGGTAGTTTTAATAATATTTATTTTTCCAATCCATGATCATGGAATGTTTTTCCATTTCTTTGTGTCTTCTTCAATTTCCTTCATAAGTTTTCTATAGTTTTCAGCATACAGATCTTTTACATCTTTGGTTAGATTTATTCCTAGATATTTTATAGTTCTTGGTGCAATTGTAAAAGGGATCGATTTCTTGATTTCGCTTTCTGTTGCTTCATTATTGGGTATAAAAGTGCAACTGATTTCTGTACATTGATTTTGTATCCTGTGAATTTGCTGAATTCATATATCAGTTCTAGCGGTTTTCTGATGGAGTCTTTCAGGCTTTCCAAGTAGAGTATCATGTCATGTGCGAAAAGTGAAAGTCTGACTTCTTCTTTGTCAATTTTGATGCCTTTTATTTCATTTTGTTGTCTGATTACTGAGGCTAGGACTTCCAACACTATGTTAAACAACAGCGGTGAGAGTGGACATCCCTGTCGTGTTCCTGATCTCAGGGGGAAAGCTCACAGTTTTTCCCCATTGAGGATGATATTAGCTGTGGGTTTTTCATACCTGGCTTTTACGATGTTTAGGTATGTTCCTTCTATCCTGACTTTCTTGAAGGTTTTTATTAAGAAACGATGATGTATTTTGTCAAATGCTTTTTCTGCATCTGTTGACAGGATCATGTGGTTCTTATCCTTTCTTCTATTGATGTGATGTATCACATTTATTGATTTGTGAATATTGAATCAGACCTGTGGCCCAGGAATGAATCCCACTTGATCAAGGTGAGTAATTCTTTTTATATGCTATTGAATTCGATTTGCTAGTATCTTGCTGAGAATTTTTGCATTTATATTCGTCAGGGATATTGGCCCGTAATTCTCCTTTTTTGTGGGGTCTCTGTCTGGTTTAGGAATCAAGGTAGTGCTGGCTTCATAGAATGAGTCTGGAAACTTTCCTTCCATTTCTATTTTTTGTTTTTTTGTTTTTTTGTTTTTTTGTTTTTTCAACGTTTTTTATTTATTTTTGGGACAGAGAGAGACAGAGCATGAACGGGGGAGGGGCAGAGAGAGAGGGAGACACAGAATCGGAAACAGGCTCCAGGCTCCGAGCCTTCAGCCCAGAGCCTGACGCGGGGCTCGAACTCACGGACCGCGAGATCGTGACCTGGCTGAAGTCGGACGCTTAACCGACTGCGCCACCCAGGCGCCCCCATTTCTATTTTTTGAAACAGCTTGACAAGCATAGGTATTAATTGTTTTAAATGTCTGGTAGAATTCCCCTGGGAATCTATCTGGTCCAGGACTCTTATTTGTTGGGAGATTTTTGATAACTGATTGAATTTCTTCACTAGTTACAGGTCTGTTCAAATTTTCTATTTCTTCTCATTTTAGTTTTGGTAACATGTGAGGTCTAGGAATTTGTCTGTTTCTTCCAGGTTGTCCAGTTCATTGGTATATAATTTTCCATAGTATTCTCTGATAATTGTTTGTATTTCTGATGGGTTGCTTGTGATAAGTCCAATTTCATTCATGATTTTATCTATTTGGCTCCTCTCTTTTCTTTTTGAGAAGTCTGGCTAGGCGGTCTATCAATTTTGTTTATTTTTTTCAAAAAACCAGCTCGTAGTTTCATTGATCTGTTCTACTATTTTTTTGGATTCTATATTGCTTATTTATGCTCTAATCTTTATTTTATTTCTCTTCTTCTGCTGGCCTTGTAGTTTCTTTGCTGCTCTGCTTCTAGTTCCTTTAGGTGTACTGTTAGATATTATATTTAGGATTTTTATTTTTTCTTGAGATAGACCTGGATTGCAATGTATTTTCCTCTTAGGATTGCCTTTGTTGCATCCCAAAGGGTTTGGACTGTCGTGTTTTCATTTTCATTTGTTTCCATATATTTTTAAATTTCTTCTTTAACTGCCTGGTTGACCCATTCATTCTTTAGTAGGATGTTCTTTAACTTCCATACATTTGGAGGTTTTCTAAACTTTTTCCTATGGATGATTTCAGGTTTCAAAGCATTGTGATCTGAAAATGTGCATGGTATGATCTCACTTCTTTTATATTTATTAAGGGCTGTTTTGTGACCCAGTATATGATCTAAATGGAGAATGTTCCAAGTACACTTGAGAAGAATGTGTATTCTGCTGCTTTTAGATGAAAAGTTCTGAATATATCTGTCAAGTCCATCTGGTCCAGTGTATCATTCAGGGCCATTGTTTCTTTAATAATTTTCTGCCTACATGATCTGTCCATTGTTGTAAGTGGAGTATTAAAGTCCCCTGCAATTACCGCATTCTAGACCCTGAATAGCCAAAGTAATGTTGAACCAAAGCAAGAGGCATCACAATCCCAGACTTTAGCCTCTACTACAAAGCTGTAATCATCAAGACAGTATGATATTGGCACAAAAACAGACATAGAGACTAATGGAATAGAATACAGAACCCAGAATTGGACCCACAAATGTATGGCCAACTAATCTTTGACAAAGCAGGAAAGAGTATCCAATGGAAAAAAGTCTCTTTAGCAAATGGTGCTGGGAGAATTGGACAGCAACATGCAGAAGAATGAAACTAGACCACTTTCTTACACCATACACAAAAATAAAGCCAAAATGGATGAAAGACCTAAATGTGAGACAGGAAACCATCAAAACTCTAGAGGAGAAAACAGGCAACAACCTCTTTGACCTCAGCCACAGCAACTTCTTGCTCGATGTGTCTCCAAAGGCAAGGGAATTAAAAGCAAAAATGAACTATTGGGACCTCATCAAGATAAAAAGCTTCTGCACTGCAAAGGAAACAGTCAACAAAACTAAAGGGCAACCAACAGAATGGGAAAAGATATTTGCAAATGACACATTGGATAAAGGGTTAGTATCCAAAATCTACAAAGAACTAACCAGGGCACCTGGGTGGCTCGGTCAGTTAAGAATCCAACTTTGCTCAGGTCATGACCTCGCAGTTTGTGAGTTCAAGCCCCACGTCAGGTTCTGTGCTGACAGCTTGGCGCCTGGAGCCTGCTTCGGATTCTGTGTCTCCTTCTCTCTCTGCCCCTCCCCCACTTATGCTCTGTCTCTCTATCAAAAATAAATAAACGTAAAAAAAAAAGAACTTACCAAGCCCAACACCTAAAAAATAAGTAATCCAGTGAAGAAATGGGCAGAAGACATGAATAGATACTTTTCCAAAGAAGACATCCAGATGGCCAATAGACACATGAAAAGATGCTCAACGTCACTCATCATCAGGGAAATGCAAATCAAAACCACACTGAGATACCACCTTACACTGGTCAGAGTGGCTAAAATTAACAACTCAGGAAACAACAGATGCTGGCACAGATGTGGAGAAACAGGATCCCTTTTGCAGTGTTGGTGGGAATGCAAACTGGTGTAGCTGCTCTGGAAAACAGTGTGGTGGTTCCTCAAAAAATTAAAAATAAAACTACCCTGTGACCCAGCAATAGCACTACTAGGAATTTATCCAAAGGATACAGAAGGGTTGATTCATAGGGGCACATGTACCCCAATGTTTATAGCAGCACTTTCAACAATAGCCAAATCATGGAAAGAGCCTAAATGTCCATCAACTGATGAATGGATAAAGAAGATGTGGTTTATATATACAATGGAATACTACTTGGCAATGAGAAAGAATGAAATCATACCATTTGCAGCAATATCGATAGAACTGGAGGGCATTATGCTAAGTTAAATAAGTCGTTCAGAGAAAGACAGATATCACATGTTTTCTTTCGCTCACATGTGGAACTTGAGAAACTTAACAGAAGACCATAGGGGAAGAGAAGGGAAAAAATAGTTACAGAGAGGGAGGGAGGCAAACCATAAGAGACTCTTAAATACAGAGAACAAACTGAGAGTGGATGGGGATGTGGGGGAGAGGGAGAATTGAGTGATGGGCATTGAGGAGGGCACTCATTGGAATGAGCACTGGGTGTTGTATATAAGCAATGAATCATGGGAACCTACCCCCAAAACCAAGAGCACACTGTACACACTGAATGTTAGCCAATTTGACAACAAATTAGATTAAAAAAATAAATTAAAAAATTGGAAAAGCTGGAAGCTAGGTGAGAATTTGATTGAGACAGGTGTTTTCGTTTGATTTGGTTTAGTGTTTTATTTTATCTGTGAAGAGAAGATATTTAAACATGTTTCAACACTGAGAAGCATCAGAATATATAGCTAGAGAAGTTAAGGCAAAGGTCTTATTAATATCAAGTGTAGATCTATTTTCCCACTCTTCTCATTAATTGTTTCAACAATTGCTCATACTAAGTATATATAAAATCTAGGGGAAAAATATTTTGTATATCACAAATTCCTATTGTTTTCATCATTTTCAAAATATAATTATCTATCTTTTTTAAATGCTCTAACAAAAATAGGTGGGAATTGTTTGCATTTAATATGTACTATAATTTCATATATATGTCCTGCTTCCTAGATTTCCTAGATTTGGCTTTTCTTTACTAATCAATTTTGTCATAACATGTCACATTGTGTATTCATCTTATATGGTGATATTTTATTTAAAGTTGTATTCATTTCACTTTTTCTTTCCATTTAAACAACTATAAATTATAGGGAAAAAATACAGGGAAAATAATTCTAAAAGTTTTTCAGCCAGCAGTTTTCAACAAAGAAAAAAGAAATCAATCCATAGATATATTCACTATATTATCATAATGATTTTATGGTTAATATGACTAAAAATGAATGAATAGGAAAATCAGTGAGAAAGAAAATCTCATCCACTTGGCTCTCAACATTAAATGTTGTAGTCTGAGAAAAGAGACAATATTCAAATACTTAATATATGATGTTCAAATACCTAAGCCATCATTACAAAAAAAGAGAAGGTACGACATGTATGTTATTCACATATAGTAAATATATGACTTAGTATAAGCATTAATGATTTTTTTTTAATTTTCTCTCTTACTAGGACACAATGCAAAGTAAGATGTAAAATATGTATGATGTAAATTATTTTAAAATTTGACAAGATAAGGAGTTTGAATTTAAGACTGTATCACAGTAAAAAAACAAACAAACAAAAAATAAAAAAACAAAAAACGAAAAACCCTGAAATGTTTAACCAGCAAATGAAGGTGCATGATAAGGTATGAGGTTGGTTAGCATCATTAAAGATTAATTCACTGTTCAATCATTCATTTAAGAAATATTTATTGAGTGTCTCCTACATATCAGACAAGGTTTAAATGGTGAATCATAAAAAAAAAAAAAAAAAAAAAAAAAGTGAATCATGGGCCAAATGCCTGAAATACCGCTATAGCAAATCATTAAAGTCAAGTCAATTCTCTGAATTCTGATTTCTCTATCTGAAAAGGAATGCTGTGTTTCTGGTAAACATTCTATGAGATTGTGGGATTTAGCAGAGGTGGAGCCATCAGGGATTAAACACTCAAAATAAGGGAATTAGTAAGGCACTGAAGATTCAAGAAGCAAATATATGACAAAAGGAAAGATTACGTTTGTCAAAGAAACTTGTCCGAGATTCTCAGTGATTAGGAATACGTACTCATAAACTCACACATAGCTATTGCTTTACTTATGAGAGCCATATCTGACCAATGTGGAATTTTGTTCATGTATTTTCCCACTGATTAGCCTAAGTGGATGCTAGAAGTGGATAACTGAACAGAGCAGAATAGTAACTGCCAAGAGTCATAGCTTGTGTGCCTCACATTCTAACAACTAAAATAATCAAGTTATGATAAAATTGATAGAAAGGGATAAATGTCAGATGCACTGAACCAAAAGGTTATTGAGCAACTCTGCCTACTGAGACTACCATGTGGGTAATGTTTGGCCTCAAGGCCAGAGCAAACCCCAGAAGGTTTAGTGTCTAGTGCCAGGAAGTATAAGGAGAATTTACCCCTTTCAGGTCTAAAAATTTCCCTTAAATGTAACTAAGATATGTCTAAATTTGAAATAATATAGTTAGGCTTAGAGATAGAATCTAAGTAATTTTTAAACTGTGTGGAAATATACAATCAGGGAGAAAATTAACCAGGACCCTGAAATAACCCACACATAAAATATACTTCAGTTCTGGAGGGACATAATCTTCCAAGTCTGAATCTAGGCATATACACAAAGAGCAATATAGAGAGATGATTTATCATTATATGCCACAGTGAAAATTTTTATGGCTTCAAAGTATTTTATGAATATTTCTGAAGGATTGAACTGCTTGTCATAGTGTTGACATGAAGTCATTCAAATATTCTTCTGTTGTAATGAATACTGGCAAAAGTTAAGCACAAAACAATGAACTGACAGCACTGATATTTCTCCATACACTTTCTGTTAATCATTATTCACCAGGTATATATTTTTTTTATAACTCAACAGTCAAAAAAAAAAAAAGCAAGCACACCCACATTCACTGATGATTAATGACAAGTTCAGATATGTGTAAGGCTAGAGAACAAATGATTAACCACTTCATCATTGCCCCACTGATTTCAAGAACCATGTCAGTGTGCAGGATTCTCTGAAAACAAATAGACTTACATATCATCAACTGGTTTCAGACAAGTTGTGGTCCTAATTATTGATTTTTAAAAGGTATTAGCTCTAACAAGTGACCTCAGAGGGCTCAGTTACCATGAACTACACCCGAATTCCCAAAGTGACCAGAATCAGGGAAATGTCTAAACTTTAGGTAACCTCCAGAGAGAAGAGTTAATCCTAAAAAATCTATATAAAGTGCCTGACCTCAGACAATGATTCTTGTTTATACTATAAGTAGTGCAGACATGACAGCTTATCACATATAAACAAAAAAGAAAATGGAACTTATTTTAAATGTAGTGAGGTCTAAGGGGGAAAAAACACACTTTATGTTTACAGGATTCTAAGAGTTCGATTGTACTCTATAAGAAGTTTATCATTCTTTACACATTCAATAAGTATTTGCCTTTGAAACAATCCCATGTGTTTGTGATACCTTCACACATGATGCTTTGTTGCTTATGCTATATATTTTGTTTTCAACTGATTACCCATTCTTTGGTGTTTGCACTGAGCATTAAGACAAATTTAAAAGATAACTGCTATAGGCACAAAACCTACCCATTTTCATAATAGCTATTAAAACTGTACCAAAAACTTATACTTAATCATATTCTTTGACTAAGATCCTAATCTAGACTTTAAAAACACTCTAAATTTTTTTATTTTTAATTTACATTCAAGTTAGTTAGCATATAGTGCAATAATGATTGCAGGAGTAGATTCCCGTGATTCATCCCCTGTGTATAACACCCAATGTTCATCCCAACAAGTGTCTTCCTTAATGCCCCTTAATCATTTAGCCCATCCTCCCACCCACAACCCCTCAGCAACCCTCAGTTTGTTCTCTGTATTTAAGAGTCTCTTATGTTTTGTCCCCCTCCTTGTTTTTATATTATTTTTGCTTCCCCTCCCTTATGTTCACCTATTTCATATCTTAAATTCCTCATATGAGTGAAATCATATATTTGTCTTTCTCTGACTAATTTAGCTTAGCATAATACCCTCTAGTTCCATCCACATTGTTGCAAATGGCAAGATTTCATACTTTTTCATTGCCAAGTAACACTCCATTGTCTGGATATACCACATCTTCTTTATCTATTCATCTGTCGATGGACATTTGGGCTCTTTTGATACTTTGGCTATTGTCGATAGTGCTGCCATAAACATTGGGGTGCATGTACCCCTTCAGAACAGCACAAAAACACTCTAAATTTCAAAGTGACTAAAGGTTCTTCTGGTTTAACATATGACTAGACATTTGTAAAACCCTTGCCTCGAATATATAACATTTACAACTTTTTAAACTTTCTTCAAGGTTCTTTCTGTCCAAAAAGTCAGATTTTATACATCTTTTAGTTGTTTTTAAAGTTTAAAGCCCTTCATCTTGCAAATATTTCATCCTAACAGGCTGCCATCCGCCAAGATTGGATGATTTTATAGAACTTAACTCAAAATACTCGTGAAATTCTTGAGATTAACAATGATTGCTTCAGACAGCAGACAGAGTTAAGAGGTATAAGAAGTAATTTTGTTTATGTTTTTATTTCTGTATGTACTGTCCCCTGGGAGCTCTGGCAGATGAACGATGTTATGGAAATATAATTTATTAATAACAATTTGTTTCATAACTGCTTACAGAAAAAAAGAAAAAGAAAGGATCCGTGAAAAGCCATAAAATTCCCTGAGACGGTGACTCACTGATGGTGTCAAGTATTCACGAGAATAAAAGGATAGCTCTTATCCTTGTTCTGACCAAGGATAATCATTGGTAACTCAGTGCCAGGTTGACAGTTTCTTCAGAGTAGACTACATAATATTCTGTAGTTTACTAAATTTCTGCCCCACCCAACAATCGCAGATTACCCCAAACCCTTATCTCCTAAATACCTTACTGCCCCTCTAACCCTTACTCATATAATTCCTTTGGAAAAAAAAAAAAAAAGACAATCTGATACAAGGGTGACTTAAAAATAGTAATCTGAGAGGAGCCTGGGTGGCTCAGTCTGTTAAGTGTCCAACTTCAGCTCAAGTCATGATCTTATAGTTTGTGAGTTCAAGCCCCACATTGGACTCTGGGCTGAAAGCTCGGAGTCTGGAGCCTGCTTTGGATTCTGTGTCTCCCTCTCTCTCTCTGCCCCTCCCCAACTCGCTCACGCACGTGCTCTCTCTCTCTCTCTCTCTCAAAAATAATAAACATTAAAAAATTTTTTAAAATAGTAATCTGAACTTCAGTAACATATTTATTTGAGTAAGTCATGCAAGAACCAGGAAATATTTTTACTCTATCAGAAATAAGTCAGGACTTTGTTGATGTAGAAAATCTAGACTAAGAAGGATGTGATGAAGTTCTTATCAGTCCATAGATGAATGGCAAAAACGTGAGAAAAAGAATTTTCCTTTGAGAAAAATATAGGAGAATTGTGACTGTTTAGCTGAAAGAAGAAAATGTTAATAATTTGCAAAATTTAACTATAGAAATCATTTTCTATAGAAGGGGCATTGCTGATTATTTTTTTCTTAAATATATAGTATTAAATTAGAGACATGGTACCCAACCCTGAGTGCACCTCAGATTTCCTAGGGAGATTTAAAAAACACTAATGACTAAAGCCAATTTCTAAAGACTTAGTCTATGGAGGTGAGGGGTGCCCTGACACCTGTAGTTTGAAAGAGTTCTCTAGATGTTTCCAATATGTAGCTAGGGTTGACAACCAATATAGAAAACATTTACGTAGTCAAAAACATCTGAGATTTTGGTGAGGGGCCAGATTAACGAAGACATTTTAGGCCAGTTTTTCTCAAACCAGGGCATCTATCAGCATCAAGATCTCTTGAAGAGCTGTTTTGAAATTTGCAGGATAGGCCTACTTTTCCCATGCTTTTGATCCAAACCCACAACATTAACATTCCAAAAGTTAGTTGGGTTCCTCTGAGCCCTCTTCATGACTAGGCCCTGACATTGGCCCTGGCTGGGCCTGCACAGCCCAGTTTTAGCAAGCATCCTTTTAAGCCGGTTTAAAGAGAGTCCCTCATGCCCCCTATCTGATCACTCTTGATATCTATCAAATTCCTCATCATCTACCATCTCACACCTGCTATCTCATCACCCTGGACTGCCTTCAGCAACTGTTAGGTCACTTTAGCAAGAATTCTCCCTACCCTTGATGTATCCTCTTGATAATTTTCCATCCACCAACCCCCACACCCACCACTTCTTAGCTAAATAACCCCACTTGTTCTTGTATATGGAGTTGAGTTTCATCTCTCTCTCCCCTACTGCAATAGTCTTAACACCCATGGAGATAATTGAATAGGTGTCAAGAATTTAATAAGCATCAGAATGATTTTTTTTCTTTGCCATGTGACCTTATTAGGCAATGAAATTGGTAAACTTCCACCTCCTATGCCCAAACTGGGAACCACTCCAGTAGGCCACCCAGGTGAAACTGCTCTAAAATGTGGTACCTCTCAAGTATTATGAACTTCAACTACATCAGTGTCCCAAGGGAACAGTGTAGTAGAAAACTGCATGTATAAAGAAAGGATATGTGTGTTTTTTCCCCAAAAAATGATAAGATGAATAAATGTGGCCCAGTAGTAAATATTATAGGAATAAGATACCTTTGGGATAACAGAAATGCAGAACTGTAAAAACGTATAAAGGGTTTGACTGAAGGCTTTGGTAGTAACACAGTATGTATTAATGAGAGAGAGAAAAAGAGAGGCAGCAAGATAAGAAAAAAAAAATACAAGCCAGCACTTTCAAGAGAGTATGATTTCAGAAAGGGAAAGGAATATCAAAATTCAGTTCCAAATCTGGAATGGGATCTGTGGAGAGGAGCCATGAATCAGGATCTGCAAGTACTAACATCTTTAATGAAAGTGGATTACCTTACTTTAAACTCATTAATGACCTTGAAATTTAAGATGCATCCAAGCTGCAGCTAATAAATATATTCACCTCTGTAGTAGACATTAGCTAGTATTTAGCTTTCCATATGATGCACACTTGTAATACTTGGAAATCACTTTGTAATGTTTTTCACATAAAATTCTATAAAAATAACATTAAAACACATCATATATATATATATGTGTGTGTATATATATATATATATATATATACACACACACACACACACACACACACACACACACATATATTTAATTTTCAGGAATAAAACAGAGAAGGTAACTTTCTATCCTTACAAAATCAATGTGCATGGAAGCTGGAGACCTACCCAAATAACCTTGCAAAACCTCTTCCATTTCTAAACCCATCTTTCTTTAGTTCATCAGCAAGTTTATGAAGCATCTATATTTAGATTTATTTTATACATGGGAAAACAGACAAAGTAATGGTAAATGGACTTCCCAAGGTGTTAGAGAGGATGTCTATCTGAGTTAAAATTATAATTTACAGTCCTTTAATTGCCCAACTAATTACCCAGCCTGCTGTTAAAAGCACTAAGTTATACTTTATGAATAGAAAGTTTGATGCACATTTCCTCTGATATCAAGAGAATTACATCAAATAGAAGGCCTGCTCTACTTTGTATGGATATTTAGAATTAAACGTTGCATCAATTACATGTGGTTTTGAGAAATGTGCTGCCCACAATAGGTAAGATAACTTGTACGGGACTAAAGGACATAGTCATGAAATCTTTCATCTTTGGCCTTTCTGTGCCTTTCAAATTGTCTTTAGGATGCATTAAACATACAGAATACACTGGGACCATCGTAAACCAAAAGCCTCAAACACCAAAACACATGGTTATTACCTGCACTTTTTGGAAAGAGTGGACAGAGCACTCTTTTTATTAAACAGGTGTTAATTTGAAATTTTAAAAGCACACTTAAAACATGCATTCAAGAAATATCAACTGAGTGCTTCCTCCATGCCAGGCACCTGATGGGAATGTGCAAGAAGGCAACTGTGAGATGAGAAGTGACTCAGTCTGACTTGTGTTCAGCAAAGATTACTCTGCTTGCCAGTTTGTGAATAGATTATATAGAGATTATGAACTGAATTGTGTCCCTCTGAAAATCACATGACAAAGTCCTAACTCCTTGAAGGAACAAAGAATTTGCCATCCCAAATGTCCTTCTTTGGTATATTGATTACTTGGGACTAATTATTTTTAAGAAACAGTAGACACAAAAGAGTTATCCAAGTAGGAGGTACATTTTAATTTATTAGGGAAATTTCCATTTGTAAGATTGTCTTCCTCTCTGTACCAAGAAGAAAAGGAAGGAAGAGTAAATCTCTAGAAATTCTTATCAATAAAGAAGGCATCATAATAACCACTCTCCTTTGTTACTTGTTAATTGTATCCTTTCTATCCTTACAAAATCACAATATTAATTGTGTTAATCACAATATTAATTGTGTTTTCCTGGTAAATTCCCATCACTGGCCCCACCCCCACCCCCAACATGTTTTGTCTTTGGCTGCTGATGGCATTTAAGGTAATGCCTTGAGCCATTTCAGGGGTTATTCAGTTTTCTTGGGCATCATCCCTGTATATATGAAGTATACATGGTACTAAACTTGTTTGTTTTTCTCCTGCTACTCTGTTTTATGATTGGGGTCAGGGGTTCTCAGACAAGAACCTACAAGGTAAAGGGAAAATTTTTTCTTCCCTATACCAGACAGTATACCTCAGAACATGACTGTATTTGAAGACAGAATCTTTAAAGAAGTAATTAAGGTAAAATGAGGTCATATGGGTGGGCCTTAATCCAATGACTGGTGTCCTTATTAGAAGAGGAGATTGGGACATAGAAAACATAGAGGATATACCACGTGAAGACCTAGGGAAAAGAATGAGCATCTGCAAGCCAAGGAGAGTGGCTCATTATACACCAACCTTGCCAAAACCTTGACCTTGGATTTCTGCCTCTAGAACTGTGAAAAAATAAATTTCTTTTGTTTAAGCCACCCAGTCTATGGTACTTTGTTATGCGAGCCCTAAACTAATTCAGGGAGCAACCCAGTGAAGACACAAAAAAGGTGAAACTGTCCAGATACCTTTGTAATTATTCTAAAACTGAAAGGGTAAATTTGAATTCAGAAAATGGCTTTCTTTCCATCATTTTCTTTATTTAAAATTTTCTAAATGAAATAATGATTATACTGGAGAGATGCAGCATACTGTCTAAATATACAAAAGAATAGCAAAGGACTTTATCATGGTTATTTTCTTGCTTTTGATGTAGTTTGTTCATAGGATTAAATTTTTCTATATAATAAATGTTATCTAAATATTTTGAGGGGCGCCTGGGTGGCGCAGTCGGTTAAGCGTCCGACTTCAGCCAGGTCACGATCTCGCGGTCCGTGAGTTCGAGCCCCGCGTCAGGCTCTGGGCTGATGGCTCGGAGCCTGGAGCCTGTTTCCGACTCTGTGTCTCCCTCTCTCTCTGCCCCTCCCCCGTTCATGCTCTGTCTCTCTCTGTCCCAAAAATAAATAAAAAAACATTGAAAAATAAATAAATAAATAAATATTTTGAGTAAAAATTTTAAACTAGGAGAAGAAAACGAATGGACACAAAAAGTTCCGGGACACAGGACTGTAAAGAGCTTCAAAGAAAAGTTTAGAAAGGTAATTTCTGAGCAAGCCTCTAAAGTGTCATACCCCAAACACTGTGTGTACAGTTGTAGCTGTGGCAGTTTTAGGCTATCATCATTCTCATTTTGCTGCTTCCAAACTACCCTACATCTAGACGATGTAGGTTTTTTAATTTACAAGGTCAGTGGAATACTGCAAAGAATAACTATCCCAGCAGTTAACATGGCTAACAATTTTGTCTCTCACATTGCTTTTGGCTTAGCTTTTATCAATGATCTTCTGAATTAAAATTTTAAAATTTGGGGTTAAGAGGGGCAGGATTGGAAAGTTGGGCCCAGAATGATTCGTCTCTTTGAAGAACCAAAACCTCAAAATTTGTATCTCCTTTCACTATTTACATTCCTCCCAAATCAACTAAGACTAAAATGGGGGAGGGGGGGGAGATCTCCCACACAGCTGGTTATATATTGATAAATAAATCCAATTTTTCTCACATGCTGGAATGTGACCACTGGGGATCTTCCCAGTAAAACATTAACCAACTCTGTCCTTATTGAAACAAGGCAATGAATAACAAGGGAGGACTTTAGCTCTAATCTGAAGCCATAAAACAAAGTGTATGAGGCATGATAATTCAACAGGAAGGAGATTACTGACCCTTCCTAGACTGGCAGCTCTTTAAATTAAGATGGCTCCTAAGAGAAAAGGTGAGGTTTTTACAGGTCAGGCAGCAGGCTGTCTTGTTAAAATTAAAGTTGAATATTAGTCCACCGAGTTTATAAGGAAAACGAAGCAAATATAAATAAGGAAGAATAGAATTCTCAGAGTAGTGCAGTGGAGTATTATAAAATCAGACAGACTTATGTATGAAACTGAGCTCTATCAATTGTCAGACTATGGAAAGTTAACATTTTTGAGCCTTTGCTCTCTCTTACAAAATGGGATAATAATATCCAACTCCCAGAGGAATTGTGAAGACAAAATAATACCATATGTAAAGCATTTAGTATAATGCTTGGCACACAGAAGATAAAGTAAATATTACAGTTTTATTTTTTTCCTTTATGCCTTTACCATGAATCTAGAGCATTGTCTGCTATCAACCAATACTAATTGAAGAATATGAAAGCCAGACTCACTTTTAAGTTTGTCAAGGTGTTCTCCAAGCTCTGCCTTAGGAGGCCAGAGTGACCTGGCAAAGACTTCTAATACACTTTCTTCTTCTAACTTCACCTTCATCACTGTTTCTCTTTCCTATTTGCTATTCCTAGAGTAGGAGATCTGGACCATTCTAGTGGCTGGGTCAGAAAATATGAAAGAAAAAAGAAATACTGGTGGTAATACTTGAAACACTGACATTAATTTCCTATGAAATATGCCTAATGGTCAACTGAACACCAGAATGAAATACAAACTGAGTGAAAAATACTTGTAATTTATATAGTTTCCTTCTACTTCAAGAAGGAGCAGTGAAGCCTGGGTCTATCTTGTCAGTTGAGACAGAAAAATGAACACTGGGGGTTGTATCACATGCCCCACCCCACCAAGTACATCTGGACCAGCCAAGGAACCCACGGGCCCAGGCTCAAGGGATGGGAATGCTTATCATTCAAAGGACCTGTAGAACAAGTAGTTAATCAGCACTGATAAAACCTCTGACGTACAGAACAAAGACATTTCTCAGATTACAAGTCTCTTGAGATGGAATAGATCTCTAGGGAACCAAACAAAGTGGCACCAGAAGTTATCAGGTAACACCTGCTAACATTACCTTATGGGCCTCCAATCAATGGCATTCACCTTCTCAGGAGACCCCTGCCCTAAATTTTGCCTTTGAAAACCCTCACTTGCAATTCATTGCGGAGTTCAGGACTTCTGAGCATTAGCTTCCCATTCTACTGGATGGTGCCACAATAGTAAATAGCCTATCTTTCTTCACTGCAAAGGCTTGGTATCAGTTTTTACTGGCTGGCTATATATTGGGTGGATGAACTCTCATTTGGTTTCATTACAGCACCTGTCTGGAAAAATTCTAAGGGAGAATTTTGTATGTTAGTCGCCAGGCCCCACTACTGAGCATTGTAGACTTTTGGTTTTCAGAAATTATTTCAAATGGGATTTTTTTAATGTTTATTTATTTTTGAGATAGAAAGAGAGAGACAGAGCACGAGCAGGGGAGGCAGAGAGAGACAGGGAGACAGAATCCGAAGCAGGCTTCAGGCTGTGAGCTGTCAGCACAGACCCCAATGTGGGGCTTGAACCCATGAACCATGAGATCATGACTTGAGCCAAAGTCAGATGTTTAACCAACTGAGGCACCCAAGAGCTCCTCAGATGGAATTTAAATGAAGATCCACAGGAATAAAGTTAATTAAAAGCATAGATGTACTCCTGAATTTCAGGGGAACTGCATCTTGACTTAGACAAAGCATTCAACATAAGCTCAAAGAACGAATAATGATATGTTGAAAAATGCCATTTCCAAAATGAAAAATGGCTTGGAAGAGAATAAATACTAGTAAGAATCCAAAGTTCCACCTACTTTTAGATCTTGTAAGAGATAAATTAAATCTTACCACTAGATTAGGAACAAAGAAGAAAAGCCTAAGAGACAGAAAAGTACAAATAAGGGCCTCCTGTAGCTGAAAGCAAAACACATGGAAATAAAAATGATGAAAAGGGGTGAGTTAGGTAGAAAAAAATCCACTGGGTGATTTGGAACTGGGGCTGGCAACAAAGGCATGGGAGACTTTTTGAAGCTTGCAGCAGCAGGGTCACTATTCCAAGAGAAGAAACTATTACTGATAATGAGAAGGGGACATCATCTCAGGAAGTGGCTATGGCAGTTCCAGGGGTACGAGCATGAAGATCAACAAGAATCCTGATATTCCATAATCTCTTGGCAATAGGGGGACAGAAGCATGACACCCCTTCACACACACACACCACCCATAGAAACAGCAGGATAGTGCCCAAAGATGTCATGGCCATTGTTCTACATGGAGTGGACTTCTAGGGATGGCTACATAATTTGCAGGGCCTAGTACAAAATGAAAATCTATGGTTCTTGCTGCAAACAGGAAAGTCAATCTTTCCTTCCCAAAGGCCTACAGCCCTACCCCACAGCAGGCAGGTGTACTCTAACATATTGTAATGCCCATCTTGTGTTATGCTTGGTGCTTGGATAGGCAATGGGAAACACTCTTAGTTTGGGCTTCTATAGCAAATTACCACAGACTAAGTGGCTTAAACATGTCTTTCTCTTTTTTCTTAACATAATTTATTGTCAAATTTGTTTCCATACAATACCCAGTGCTCATCCCAACAAGTGCCCTCCTCAATGCCCATCACCCACTTTCTCCTCTCCCCCACCCCCATCAACCCTCAGTTTGTTCTCTGTATTTAAGAGTCTCTTACGGTTTGCCTCCCTCCCTCTGTTTATAACTTTTTTCCCTTTCCCCTTCCCCATGATCTTCTGTTAAGTTTCTTAAGACCCACATCTGAGTGAAAACATATGGTATCTGTCTTTCTCTGACTGATTTATTTTACTTAGCATAATACCCTCCAGTTCCATCCATGTTGCTGCAAATGACAGGATTTCATTCTTTCTCATTGCCAAGTAGTATTCCATTATATATATAAATCACATCTTTTTTTAATATAATTTATTGTCAAATTGGTTTCCATACAATATCCAATGCTCATCCCAACAAGTGCCTTTATCCATTCATTAAACATGTATTTCTCAGAGTTCTAGAGGCTAGAAGTCTGAGATCAGGGAGTCAGCATGGTCAAGTTCCTGGTGAATGCTCTCTTTCTGGTTTACAGAGGGCTGTCTTCTTGCTACATCCTCACAAAGTAGAAGAAGAACTAGGTAGCTCTCTTGGCTCTTTTTATAGGAACACTAATCCCATTCATAAAGGCTCTACCCTCATGACTTAATTCCATCCCAAAGCCCTACCTTTAAATACCATCATATTAGGGTTTGAACATAAGAATTTTGACATAGGAATTTTTATTTTTTTAATATGAAATTTATTGTCAAATTGGTTTCCATACAACACCCAGTGCTCATCCCAACAGGTACCCTCCTTAATGCCCATCACCCCCCCTATCCCCCATCAACCCTCAGTTTATTCTCAGTTTTTAAGAGTCTCTTATGGTTTGGCTCCCTCCCTCTCTAGCTTTTTTTTTTCCTTACCCTCTCTCATGGTCTTCTGTTAAGTTTCTCAGGATCCACATAAGAGTGAAAACATACGGTACCTGTCTTTCTCTGTAGGACTTATTTCACTTAACATAACACTCTCCAGTTCCATCCACGTTGCTACAAAAGGCCATTTTTCATTCTTTCTCATTGCCAAGTAGTATTCCATTGTGTACATAAACCACAATTTCTTTATCCATTCATCAGTTGATGGACATTTAGGCTCCTTCCATAATTTGGTTATTGTTGAAAGTGCTGCTATAAACATTGGGGTACAAGTGCCCCTGTCCATCCGCACTCCTGTATCCCTTGGGTAAATTCCTAGCAGTGCTATTGCTGGGTCATAGGGTAGATCTATTTTCAATTTTTTGAGGAACTTCCACACTGTTTTCCAGAGTGGCTGCACCAGTTTGCATTCCCACCAATAGTTCAAGACATCCAGATGGCCAACAGACACATGAAAACATGCTCACCATCACTCCTCATCAGGGAAATACAAATCAAAACTACACTGAGATACCACCTCACACCAGTCAGAGTGGCTAACATGAACAAATCAGGAGACTATAGATGCTGGAGAGGATGTGGAGAAATGGGGCATAGGAATTTTTAGAGGCTTCAACTAACATTCTTTCCATTGCAGGCCCCTTGTTAAGTTGCCTGCAGACTGTGCCATTGTACTGCCAGCTTGGAAAAGAGATGGTCACAGCCCTATCTCACCCTGAGACACCATGAGGTATCTGACTAACCCCTACCTTCCCTGTGCCAATGCCCAAGTCCTCCTAAATCAGGACAGTGGCAGCATGTACAAACCTCCCACCAACGTGACCGGAAGGGTTACAGTCTTGGCAAGGTGGGGATGGGTCAACCAGAACCCAGAGCACCAACTGGCTGATACCAGGAGGCTGAGAACCAATATTAAAGAAGTAGGCAGGGAGAGGGGGGTAGACCAAACCTGAGCCAAGGCTCCAAGGTTCAGAGTCCCCAGCACATATTCTAGCATTGTACTGGACTCTCTTACAAAATACAAATTCAGAAATAAAATGATTAAGAATTTAAAGACTGCAACCACAGAGCATTAAATCCTAAGCAAGAAATGCTATTGAGCATGGGGCTCAGAGCAACTACACTGGTCACAAGCCATGAAGCCCACTCTGCCTGTTACTTTTCCTTGGTGCAAGAGCTAGATGTTCGATCTTAATCCATTTTGTTTCCAACTCCTCCCAACCTAGAGTTATCGTTTCAATCTCCAGCCCTCCTTGCCTTCAACCTTTGTCATTCCCTAATAATGCTGCTTCTTACCCTACGCCTTGATCCCTTTCAACTGTTTAAGAAAAATCTGAAACATCTCTAAAATTTTTAAAAGAGAGAACTCTTTGATACTATGTCAAAGAACACGGGACTTTTTCTTTTCAAAATGAGTTATTTTTATCACTGTTATCATTATAAAATCTTATAGTTACGTAGTAAAATACATTTCAAGAAACACAGAAAGATAGAAAAGTAAAAATCCCTCAAATTCTGTATCCTTAGAATCGCTTCAAAGAGTGAATCACTAGTAGGATTAATTCTTTTTAGTTCTGCTGGTGGTTATTAATGGAGCTTTAAATAAAATACTTATACCTTAAATTCCTGCTTTGTCAACAGTAACAAGACTCCCAACTCCCTTTAAACATTCTTCCAGTCTTACTGTGCTATCATTCTGTCTCATATATCTACTCATCCTCTTTACTTTTTCTTTTTCTCCTACATACTTCTGGGCAATTTTTCTGAATATTGGGTACTGTGTATAATTTTCTGGGTTTCTACATGTTCAAAATATGAATTTTTAGATAATATTTAATGGAAAGCTTGAATTATCATTGAGAATTACAAATTGACTGTCATCTTGGTATAATTTTCAAGTCACTGCATCAAAGTATCCAGAGTTGCTAAGATTATTGCTCTTTCCTATTATAAATGAATTATCTTCATGTCTCCAGAAGCTTTTAAGAATTTTTTCTCTTAGAATTTTTAAATTGAAACAAGATATTTCTATACTTTCTCTTCTTTTTTCATTAATTTCTCTTAGTATTCAGTTCACCTTCAAGATCTCCTGAGACCTGAACTTTCTACAACTTCAGGAAATTTCTCTTATTAACTTTCGCAATTATTTCCTCTTCTTACAGAACTTCTGTTAAGACTTGCTCTGTACTTTTATATTTATCATCTCAAAATTTTATCCTACATTCTGGGAGATTTTGTCAACTTTGTCTTCCATATACCAATTTTCCTTTCAGCCATGTTCATTCTATTATTCATCCTCTTCACTAAATTTTGCACTTTAACATTCATATCATTAAATTACCCACAGTGTTTCCTATTTTATGTTTCCCTATTCTTTTTGGCAAGTGGTATTTTCTAAAATTTCTTTGAGATTAACAATTAGCATTTTTTTAACTTCGTGTGGGATATTAGCTCTATTTTCTTTGAGATCATTTGTTATAGTTTTCATCTTTGTGCCTCTCTTGATGCTATTTGTTTTTCTTATAAGCCTGGTGCTCCCGATGCTTGTGCATTTATGAACCTCTGATTGAGTTAAATAGTTGGCAGAATTGCCTCTATATTTACAGAAGTTCTTCCCTCTTCCCCCACCCTAACTTCTTTAAAATAAGGCTTGGTTACATGTTCCATGGAAGTGAGCAGTGTGTGTACAAAAGCAGGCTTGGTGGGGAAATGGGGGCCATGAATCAGGGGAAGAATTTCCACAACTGTGGGTACAATAGCTCAAAATTCAACAACAGCTCGGTTTCCGTATACTGGCTGTGTGCGTGTGTGTGTGTGTGTGTGTGTGTGTGTGTAAAAGATGTGGAGGTGTATGTTCATGTGTGTCAAGTGGTAAAGTTTCAGAGCTAACCTGAAGCTCCACCAGGCTTCTCTCTCAGGTCCCTACATTAGGAGTTCATGCCAAGTAGATGTGCACATCTTTAGAGAAGCCAGCAAAGTTATGAATGGTAGATTCCTTGAACATGAAGAAGAAACAGCTATTTCCAAAGGAGCTGCTAATTAGTTTCCCTGATAATTGTCCTTAGCCAGGCCTTCTTGTACATGCTACTTTTTTATAGCAGAGCTCAGTTCTTAGAGCCTCTCTAACCTCTTCTAGGAAAAATAATATTTGTGCTTGATCCCATTGGCTATCATCTTCTCACTTCTAAATTTTCCAATCATTCCAATTCCACTCAGGTTTTTATCTTCATGGAATTCTTCAAAATGAGATATTGTTTTCCAATGTAGTGTTGATTTTTATTCTTTTTTTTTAACGTTTATTTATTTCTGAGACAGAGAGAGACAGAGCATGAGTGGGGGAGGGGCAGAGGGGGGCGGGGGGGGGACACAGAATCTGAAGCAGGCTCCTGGCTCTGAGCTATCAGCACAGAGCCTGATGCAGGGCTCGAACTCACAGACTGTGAGATCATGACCTGAGCCGAAGCCGGATGCTCAACCGACTGAGCCACCCAGGCGCCCCGATTTTTATTCTTTCAAAAATATAATTTCTATCATTACAATGAGATCTTTGGCAGGAGGAAGATGGATAGATATGCTCAAGTCATAGTCTTGAACCTCCAACTGCTTGGTTAATTTTACTTTTAACTGGCATAACACTTGGCCTTAAATTAGTGCCCATTTAACATTTGAGTACTGTAATTGTTACAAAATCCCTATCAAAATCATCTCCATTTTAGTAGGGAATGGGATCCAGTTATGGCTATGACTGAAATAGATTTATCATGTTGAAAAAAAATATTAAAGTAAGTATAGACAGACTCAAAGAACAATTAAGATGTCTCATTTTAGAGGCACCTGGGTGGCTCAGTCAGTTAAGTGTCTGACTTCACCTCAGGTCATGATCTTGCGGTCTGTAGGTTCAAGCGTCAGGCTCTGTGCTGACAGCTCAGAGCCTCGAGCCTGCTTCAGATTCTGTGTCTCCCTCTCTCTCTCTGCCCCTCCCCTACTTCCTCCCTCCCTCCCTCCCTCCCTCTCTCTCTCTCTCTCAAAAACAAACATTAAAAAAAAAGATGTCTCATTTTAGAAACAGGCAAGGATGAAATGTGATCAATGAAAGACAATGACACAAGTTAAACTGATCTGGAGGAGAAAATAAACTATATTTTTCCTAAAGATAAAAACATTACAATAAAGTAATTACTGCAAGAGATGGGAGATACTTTATTAACTCTAGATAGAGAGACAGCTAAACAGACAGGGTGGATTAAAAATAAATTATGGGGTGGTGGTGGCTAGAACTCTGTGTATGTGAGGGTACATTAATATCTGATTACTGTTCAAAATGCCAGATACTGGTATAAAGCAGCTACAATTAGACATAGCCTTATTAATTAACAGCTTACATTTTCAAGGTGCCTCATTACTATAATCACAACAGATCAGAAAAAAAAAATCTTCTCACATCTTACTATGAATCAGCATTAGAAAAAGAGATTTGAAACCTCTGTTCTTATTTAGTAACTGAACCATTTGATCTCATATTACTTGAATATGTTCCCTAAAAAGAAAGAACCAATATATTTATACTTTAGGCATGGAGTTTCTATTAATTTTGAATATGGTCCACAAAATATAATTTAGCACCATAGTTTCTAATAAAAGGATGGATATAATCTATGTAAAAGAACATAAATTAATAGCTAACATGTTAAAAATCAGCAAAATTCTTAAAAGCCTATCTGTCAAATGTTGTACCATTCACAGAGTTATTATAAATCAATGAAATGACTAATATCAAGCTGTTAACTTAAGGAAGTTAATACCTTCTATTACACCATCATGGAAATTGGGTCAGCCAAGTACATGTGAATAGAGAAGATTAGGGTTTTCTTTTTTTTTTTTTTTTTTTAATTTAGAACTCTTCAGAGTTTAGTTTTTGGAGTTGTTCTGGGGTTTGTGTTTTTTTGTTTTGGTCAAAAAACATAGCATCCTAGTTTTAAAAGAGTTTTTAAATAGGGAGTATTCCTTAACAATGAGTGGAAAGTCTGGGCAACATGGGATTTCCAACAAGAGATAATATTGTTGGTAGAGAATGAACCAAATAGTATTTCTAAGTACCTTCTAGCCAAGAAAGTTTGATCTCATTGTTTTGTTTAAATTGCTAAAGCCATACTTTCATCTTCCTTTGGTCATGTTCCCAGAAAATTATGATGTATTTAAGCAAATAAATAATTTGTATCTGTTGTTTCAAAGGAGTGAGGAAATGACAAAATTACTCTTTTCTCTAGGTCAACATGTGCTCTGTGAAAATAGGATAAACAGAAGATGACCTGAACAAAATTGGAGGATGGCCAATGGAAAAAGAAAAAAAAAAAGTCTTCTCTTTGATATATCTGAATACGTACTAAACAGGAAAAAATTACCAAAAACACTCACTCTGCTTTGCCAATATCATGTTTCATGAGAAAGAAATGAATTCTTCAATGATGAAAATGATTGTCTTTCCCACACCTAAAACATGGAAGTCTCTAAGATACTCGAGACTTTCAGAAAACTCATTCTAATCTATACTGAAAAATTCCTTCCATCATCTACAATAACACATTTTTAATTGTGTTGGTATCTGAGAAAGAACAATTAGATAAAATTTGTCATGTTTGGAAGATTGGTATAGAATAATTTTAGACTTGCATTGATCTAAACTCCATCATGATAGTATAATTTAAGTTTGTGTGTGGGTATTTTCAGCTCATCCCATGCCGTATGTATGATTAAAATAGTTACAGTTGAGGTGCCTAGGTGGCTCAGTCAGTTAAACATCTGACTCTTGATTTTGGCTCAGGTTGTGATCCCAGGATTAGGGGATCAAGCCCCACGTGGAGCCCCAAGTCAGTCTCAGGGCCTGCTTAAGATTCTCTCTCTCCCTCTCCCTCTGTTCCTCCCCTGCTCTCTTTCTCCCTCTCAAAAAAAAAAAAAAAAAAAAAAAAAAACTAGTTATAGGTGTTTTTCTGGTAGTTGTTTATTTCCTTCAATATGGTAAAATAGAAATTATGTTTTCAACGATATAAGTTGAATTATTTTAAAAGGTTCTGGTCAGTAATCAGAATTATTTTCTTTGTCCTATATAATAGCTACTATAATTTGTTTCAGATGAACTTTCATGTGCTATAGGAGAGGGGAAAATTCAATTAACAGTAGATAGTCCAAATTATCCACATATACCCACCATCAAGAACATTAAGACGGACTCTAGATGTATATGTAGAATCTTAAAACAAAGAAATAAACTCATAGATACAGAAAACAGATTGGTGGGTGCCAGAGGTGGGGATGTAGGGGGTGACCGAAATGGGTGAAGGTAGTCAAAAGGTACAAAATTCTAGTTATAAAATAAATAAGTCCTGAGGATGTAATATACAGCCTGGTGACTATAGTTAATAGTAGGTTACTGCATTTTTGAAAGTTGCTAAGAGAATAGATCTTAAAATTCTCATCACAAGAAAACAAATCTGTAGCTATATGTGGTGATGGATATTAACTAGACTTATTGTGGTGATCGTTTTGCAATATATACAAATATCAAATCACTATGTTGTATACCTAAACCTAATACAATGTCATATGTCAATTACATCTCAATAAAAAAAGAGCTTGATGATATCTCAGAATTTAATCTGTTTATTTTACATATGAGAAAACTGAGGACCAGAGAGATTAGAAATGCAGTTTAAGGTGGGGTTCCTGGGTGGTTCAGTCAGTTAAGTGTCTGACCCTTGGTTTCAGCTCAGGTCATGATCTCACGTCTTCATGGGTTCCAGCCCTGCATCGCACTCTACACTGGCAGCGTGGAGCCTGCTTGGGATTCTTTTTTTTTTTATCTTTCTCTTTCCCTCCCTCTCTCTCTCTCTCTCTCTCACTCCTCTGCTCCTCCCCCACTCATGCTGTCTCTGTCTCTCTCAAAATAAATAAGCAAAAACTAGAAAGAAAGAAAGAAAGAAAGAAAGAAAGAAAGAAAGAAAGAAAGAAAGAAA